>NW_026260220.1:0-48200 GCF_024291825.1 Alternaria postmessia | reverse complement strand
GTCTCAGTTCGCGATTCTAAAAAATGTCTTGGCAGTCAATCAGGTCAGTTCACTACCTCCAGACTGACAGTTTGAACCGCAAAGATGAACTGACAACTGACTGATTGACTGATAGCAACTCTGATTAGACGGAAGTCGGCCAGCAGAATTCCTCTACGACAAACCACGGCCGACGACTCTGTCTGGTAAAGCGGGAACGCACAGACTGAACATCAGCCACCAGCTCTATCACAGGCTGCAAAACTTCGCTAGGGAACGTGGAGTGACTCCATTTGTCGTCCTCCTCGCTGTATTCAGAGCCACACACTATCGTTTGACCAAACAAGATGATGCAACTATCGCAGTCCCTAATGCGAACAGAAGTCGCCCAGAGATTGGAGACCTGATTGGGTTTTTCGTCAATATCCAGTGCATCCGAATGAAGATTCAGGATGACACCTTCGAAGAGCTATTGCAACATACCTACAAGACAGTAATAGATTCCCTTGCCAACCAGGATGTACCTTTTGAAAGTATCGTTTCGGCATTGCAAGGGGACAGAGACTCTTCCCGCAACCCTCTCGCGCAGGTCGCCTTCGCCGTCCACTCACAGCAAGACATAGGGAAGCTTACGTTTGAGGGCGTCGAGACAGAAGCCATAGAAGGCCCAGCTACTTCACGTTTCGATCTTGAAGTCCATTTCTTCCAGGAACAACATGGTCTGCAAGGCTATGTATATTTCGCTGAGGAGCTGTTTGTCCCCGAGACTATACACTCCCTAGCATCTGCCTTCACCAGCATCCTCGACAACTGTCTCGACAAGCCAGAGACACAGATCGCCGTAGTGCCGCTCATGACCATTGAGGCCCACAGTCAACTCGACCAAATGGGGCTCCTCCGCATGAACCAGACAGCCTATTCTCGAGATTCCAGCATCGTCGACGTCTTCCGCCAGCAAGCCGCTATGCACCCTTCAAGGGTGGCTGTCAAGGATACATCAACAGACCTGACCTACGCACAGCTAGATTCACAATCAGAAAAGCTAGCAAAGTTCCTAGCGACGAAGTCATTTGCCCCTGAAACAGCAGTCGGTGTTCTGGCACATCGTTGTTGTCAAGCAATCGTTGCTTTCATTGGCATCCTCAAAGCTGGCTTGGCCTATCTACCATTCGACCCCAAGGCGCCCGAAAAACGGATGGAGTCCATCTTCTCGACCATTGAAGGCAACAAATTGGTCTTGGTCGGCCCGAACATCCCACTGCCAGATACTGGACCCAAAAATGTTGAATTCGCCCACATCGTCGATATCTTAGACGCAGATGGAGATGTTAAGTTTACAAGGAGGGAACTGGATCCTACTCTCAGACCTACTGCCTCTAGTCTGGCTTACATTCTCTTTACGTCTGGCTCTACTGGTCAACCTAAAGGAGTCATGGTCGAACATCGCGGCATAGTACGTTTGGCACACCACGATCAGATGGAGCACTTCAAGTCTTCCGGAGCGATGGCTCATATGGCAAATCTTGCTTTCGATGGGTCTTCCTGGGAGATCTACACATGTCTTCTCAATGGAGGTACCCTCGTTTGTATCGATGCGACAACTGTGCTAGACCAGGATGCTTTATTACGCGCGTTCACAGAATCCCAGATTCGTATCGCTTTCATCACACCTGCTCTGCTGAATTACATCCTGGCCGAATCCCCAGATACAATAGGCAACTTGGATACCCTGCTTGTAGCAGGAGACAGAGCTGATATAGACGACGTCTTCAGGGCACGAGATCTTGTGAGAAACAAAGTCGTTGCCAATGCATATGGTCCAACTGAGAACTCGGTCATGAGCACACTGTATATTCTGTCTGAGGATGAGAATTGTGTCAATGGTGTGCCTATCGGACGATCTATCAGTAACTCAGCGGCATACGTGATGGATCCGGAACAAAACCTTGTGCCACTTGGAGTTGTCGGAGAGCTTGTTGTTACTGGAGATGGTGTTGCCAGAGGATATACCGATCCTAGCCGCAATGTTGATCGTTTTGTGACTATCACAATCGGACACCAAACAATGCGAGCTTATCGCACTGGGGACTATGTCCGCCAGCGGCCTCGAGATGGGGAGATGGAATTCTTTGGTCGCATTGATGGGCAAGTAAAGATCCGGGGTAACCGTGTTGAGCTAGGAGAGATTGAGACTGTCCTTCGTGGGCATGAGTTGGTGCGCGACGCAGTCGTTGTAGCAGAACAACGAAAAGACAAGAACCAGCGGCTTTTTGGCTACATCACACTCAAAGAAGACTTCGAGATGCTTGGCGCGCAGAACAGCTATGACAACCAGATACAGCATGTGAACGCGTGGGAACACCGCTTCAATACCGAGACATATGCTCCGATCATCGGCATCCAGTCTGAGACAGTGGGCCAAGATTTCATCGGATGGACGTCAATGTACGATGGCACCGACATCGACAAGACTGAAATGAAGGAGTGGTTAGAAGAGACCATCGATTCGATTCACGACAAGGTTGGCGGGCAATTGGGAAACATTCTTGAGATCGGATCAGGATCTGGCATGATCCTGTTCAACCTCGGAGATAGTTTGAAACACTATACTGGGTTTGAGCCGTCAAGAAAGGCAGTCGACTTTGTTACGGAAACAACCAGATCAATCCCCTCGCTTGCCAACAAAGTGGAGATGTATAAGGCTACAGCGGCCGACATCAGCAAAGTGGACCAGCCGCTCCAGGCCGACTTGGTTGTTCTGAACTCTGTGGTTCAGTACTTTCCCAGCCAAGGATATCTATTCAACGTGGTACGAGACTTACTCGAGGTCGATGGTGTCAAAACGTTATTCTTTGGGGACATTCGTTCTTATGCCCTGCGCCGGTAATTCTATGCAGCCAGAGCGCTCTTCATGGCTGGCGAAAGAGCTAGTCAAGAGGACCTACGACGTCTGGTTGAGGATATGGAACAGATCGAACAAGAGCTGTTGGTCGATCCTGGCTTCTTTACTTCACTGACACATCGTCTCCCTGATCTGGTCCAGCATGTGGAGATTCAGCCCAAGAGAATGAGAGCGACAAACGAGCTTAGCTCCTACCGCTACACGGCAGTCGTTTACTCTCGATCCTGGGAGCCACCGTGCGGAGGACTTCGAACTATCCCTGACAATGAATGGATCGATTTCCAGGAACAGGGCCTGAACCATGACTCTCTCCAGCAGCGCATCAATGATGTTTCAAGCACAAATCCTCTAGCCGTGAGCAACATATCCTACAGCAAGACGCTCTTTGGAAACTGCCTGCTGGGCGCACTAGGCGACGGAAAGGCCAGAAAGCCAATCCACATGGATTGGACTGCTCACATAAATCGACAAGCTAAGGGGATACCAAGCCTCTCTGCCGTTGACCTTCACGAGATGGCTAAAGCAGGAGGCTGCCAAGTGCAGATCAGCTGGAACAGACAATACTCACAGCATGGCGGCCTGGATGCTATATTTTACCCTCGTGAAATCAATGGTGGGAGTGATAAGGCAGGGTTGATGTTTTCATTTCCAACCGATCATGCCGAACGTCGACGACAGACCTTGAGCAACAAGCCAATGCGACAGCAACTGGTCAAGGAAGTCCAACAGCAACTGGATGAACTTGTCAAAGTTCAGCTACCTTCATACATGGTTCCGCAATCTATTCAAGTGTTGAATCAACTTCCGATCAACCAGAATGGTAAAGTAGATCGGAAAACTCTCATACAAAGAACAAGAACGCAGACAGAAGTCAGCCATGAAGGTCTGCAACGGGAACTAAGCACTGCAGAGCTCAAAGTACAGCGCATACTATCGCGGGTGCTTGGAATCGAAGCTAGTCGTATCGGGCTGGAAGATAGCTTCTTCCAACTAGGCGGGGACTCAATTGCTGCTATGAAGATAGTCGCTGCAGCGCGCGAGGAAGAGATTCACCTTACTATCGCAAACATCTTCCAGCACCCTAAGCTCGTCAACCTGGCGACTGTGGCTCAGTTTTCTCAACACGAAGGTGAACAGAAGTCAATTCAGCCGTTCTCCGTTCTCTCGACAACCCAAAGAGACTATCTTCTTCACGCCATCCCCGAGCATACGTCCAATATGAATGGAAACGACATCATCGACATCCTTCCAACGACATGGATGCAGAATCTTTTCATCTCCCGGGGCGTCAACATTCAACCCCTGGCGTTCAATTACTTCTTCCTCAATCTGGGGACGCGCGTTGACGCCTCCCGCCTTCGACGCAGCATCCCCACTCTCGTCCAACACTTCTCCATACTCCGAACAAAGTTTGTTTACGTCGACGGGGTACTTTGGCAAACTGTCCTTCGTAAACCACACGTACCCTTTACGGAGTTTCATCTGGACATGTGTCTTGAAGAAGCAGCTGACACTGTTTGCTTGGAGGACAGTCGGACCACGGATCCTCTGGAGTTGGCTACTGCCTTCATGCTGATACGAGGCAACTCCAATGAACACCTTCTGGCAATTCGCATCACGCACGCTCAGTATGACGGTGTTTGTTTCCCGTCGTTCGTGAAAGCACTTTTTGCCATCTACTCCGGAAAGTCTGTGGAGCATGCGCACAACCACTCCACCTATCTGGCTTATACTCGGGGCAAAAACGCAGTCTCAGCCCTGCACTGGCGTAATGTCCTGCACGGTTCGCGAATGACCAAAGCCACCCCGTTGCTCGGTCCAAGCATTCGACATGGCATGACTCCAGTTGAGGTTCAGACAGAAAACATCATCGACATGCCTCATGTCCCGACCGGTCTTACTCTAGCTTCGCTCGTCAGCGCCGCCTGGGCAAAAGTTCTCTCACAAATCACTGGAGAAGAAGATGTCGTCTATGGATACATGGTCGCTGGCCGCAATGCTAATATTCCGGCCATCACCAAGATTGTCGGCCCGTGTCTAAACATCATCCCAGTTCGCGCACGGTTGCATGCAAAGACAACTTCGACTGAACTAATACGTTCAATTCAAGAACAGTACATTGCACTCGGTGAAGCAGACTCGATGGGGTTTGATGAAATAGTCCGCACTTCTACAGACTGGCCGGCTGATACAGAGTACGACTCCGTGTTCCAGCACCAGAACCTGAATGAACATCCCGAATTCGACTTTGAAGGCACCAGCTCTAGACTCCATTGGTTTCAGAATCCCGATTCGGTACCTTGCATTCTTACTGTGGTGTCCTACCCACTTGAAGACGGGCTTAGGATTGTGGTTAGGGGTAACGAACACATCATAACGCCAGAGAGTGCGGAGAGAATCAACAAACTGCTCTGCGAGACTATCGGAGCACTGTCTTCTTCGCTCCAGTAGAGAGGTACTCGTGAATAGACACGATGGTCGATTGCACAGAGGTCAATAGTGTTTTGTGTCATTGCTGTGATGGACATAGCTGCAAATGGGGGTATCTGTTGCATTCGGTACTAATTTTTGTCGCATTGGGACATCTATCCGCTTCATAGGCGGTTTCACTCATCAAGTATAGAAACTTACACATCTAATCTTACCATCCTCGCACAAGTGTTTACGCTCGCTTACAACCTCTCCTTCTGCAGACCCTTCCAGCCCCATTCTTGCGCAATCAGCTCAGCCGCACGCTCACCGATACCCAAGACAGTCAACATGGGGTTGATAGTCGGCATCTCAGGGAAACATCCCGCATCCGCGATTCTGACACCTTGCAGACCTCTAATCTTGAGTTCGGGATCCACAACGGCCATGTCGTCCTTGGTCACATCACCCATCTTGGTGGTACCAGCAGGGTGGTACACAGTGTGTGCGACGCGGCGACCGTACTCGGATAGCTCCTCGTCCGTGTTGACATTTGGTCCGGGAGCGACTTCGCGCTTGATCCAGTTGGAGAAGGGGGCTTGCTTTGCGATTTCACGGGCGGCTTTGAGACCGGCGACGATGGTGGCGGCGTCGTAGCCTTCGGGGTCGGTGAAGTAGCGGAAGTCGAGGGCGGGTTTGACAGTGGGGTCGGATGAGGTGAGGTAGATGCGGCCACGGGAGCGGGGGCGGGGGATGTTGGGAGTCATGCAGAAGGCATCGATGGGAGAGTCGTAACCCATGCTGATGAACACGTTAGTTTTCAATGCAAAGGCGATGGGGGGTTGCATTCGAAAGAACCTACCGAGCAGTGTTTAGGCAGAAGGGGATTTGGTAGCAGTGCATCATGATATCAGCAATGTCGCCGTCACCGCCCGCTGCATTGGGGACCTCGCGGCGGAGGAAGATACCAGCGTCAGAGTCCATGGTGGTCTGGTTCGCAGGTACGGGCTTGTTGAGCTCCCAAAGGATGATGCTCTCGGGGTGGTCAAGCAGATTCTCACCAACACCAGGGATATCCTTCACAACGGGGATACCGAGGTCGGAGAGCTGTTGCTTGGGACCAAGACCAGAGAGGAGCATCAGACGAGGGGTATCGACGGCGCCAGCGCAGAGAATGGTCTCGCACTTGGGGTTGAGGGTACGCTTTTCGCCGGACTGGAATGTGATGTCGATGCCGGTAACCTTGTCGCCCTTGACGTTGACCTTGCTGACCCACGCGTTGGTGAGGACAGTCAAGTTGTCGCGCTTCTCCTCGCCACGGAGGATAGGGTGAATGTAGGCAACACTAGCGCTGCTTCGTCGGCCGTCGTCGGGGTTGTATGAGACTGAGAAAAAACCGACCGAGGGCTTGAGGGCGCCCTTTGTCTTGATTTCGTGGTTGAAGTCGTGGATCACGGGGATATCCATGGCGGTTGAGCACGAGTCGATCCAGTCGAGGCAGAGCTGGTTCCGGTGCTTCTCGTGCACGGGCTGAACAGTGTTGCGCAGGTTGTCAAGCACGCGCATGAAGGTCTTGAAGCTCCAGCCCTTGCAGCCTTGAGCCTCCCACCTCTTGCAGTCGTACTCGAACGGCCTGAAGGAAATGAGAGTGTTGTGTGATGAACAGCCACCAAGGACCTTTGCACGTGAGTGACGGATGTGAGAGTTGCCGTTGGGCTGTTCGGTGGTGCCGTAGTCGTAGTCGAGCTCGCCTCCAAGGAGGTTGAGCCAGTCCTTGAGCAGCAATACACGGTCGTCCATGAAGTCGCTTGGGCCGGCCTCAATCAAGAGGACCTTCTTGTTGGGCAAGTACTCGGTGAGTCGCGAGGCAATGACACAGCCAGCTGTGCCTCCTCCGACGATGACAAAGTCATACTCGGCATCCTTGGGGATGGAGGTCACGGTCTCGAAAGCCATTGTATAGTTGCGTATGGGTGTTGTGGCTTGGGGTGGTGGCGAGACTATACTCGAGAATACAAATCTGCTGGAGAAGGGTTGTGTCACGTAAGAGGCAAGCTTATATATCTATACCGGACTATCGCTCTTGGGGACGATGTTGTCTAGACGGGCCGGGGGTCGCGATCGGGCGGTCGGCAGAAGGTCGGACAAGCAAAAAGTTGAGCTGTACGGGAGGTTGGTGTACGGGCTGAGAGTCGTGTGGCCGCTGCAGGATATGTAGTTGGCCTTCCAGATAAGACTGTACTAAATAGGCCCGTTTGCGCGGTTGGACCAAGCGCTTGCACGTGCTCAACCGGCGCTCCAGTACGTCAGCGACGTTGCGAGAGTGAAGCGAGGAAAGATTGGCGAGCAGCCGAACTATGGTTGCACTGTACGCTGGGCGCAGGGCGTGGACGTGATTGATGGATTGATGCCTTCTAGAAGACCGATGCCACGGTTGCGACGATGTGGTGTCGCTCGCGACCCCAGGTCAAGAGAAAAAAAGGCGTCGTAAAAGACTCCGATGATGTGATGGCCGCGTTGGCGCTAGTACGACCCCGCTGGGCTGCAGATTCCGAGCAGGCGATCCCTGCTCGCCCATGCCGCACCTTCCCCGATTTTCGGGCGGTGAGCGCGGCAGCAATCGGACCACCTTTTTTATGCCAGACACCAGCGTCGACAAGAAAGAAGGCAATTCCGCGTGAAAGCGAGCCTGTCGTGGTTGTCCAGCTTTCACCGTATCTGAAACAGATCTTGATTCTGCACCTTGCTCTTATCAGCTGACGCACCTCATCGGCGACACTCCGAAGGATTGAAGAGCCGTGAAAGGAAAACGACGCGCAACAGCTGCATCACAGCTTTCCCCACTGCTATCGCTGTATACAAATGTTAGTCGAGGTTACATCACGGCGCCAGTCTTTGAGCCCTTGGCTGACAGACTGCAGATCCAACTGTGCATAAAGATTCTACCGGTGCATGTCGCCCATTGTGACCAGACTCGTGCAGCATCACATCATCACCAGAAGCGCCCTACCCAGATATCTGGCTCATCCATTGCGCCAACAAGCCACCCTCACCATGTCTCTCCCATATGCGCCCCGATCAGCCTACTACGACGGCAAGCTCCAGTCTGTCTCTTCCACCTCAACCTTCCAGACCATCGACCCCGCGACCGCCCAGCCTGTCGCAAACATCCACACCACCTCAAACGCCGGCATCGACGCTGCCATTGCCTCGGCACAACGCGCCTTTCCCTCCTGGTCCTCAACGCCCCCAATCGAGCGCGCGCGCATCCTCCAACGAGCCGCCTCCCTCCTGCGCGCGCGCAATGACGAGCTCGCACGCATCGAAACCAGCGACACGGGCAAGCCCTTCTCCGAGACGTCCACCGTCGACGTGGTGACGGGCGCCGATGTGCTCGAGTACTTTGCGAATCTCGTTGGAGGCGGTGGCATGAACGGCGAGACGGCACAACTGCGACCAGACGCGTGGGTCTACACGACCAAGAACTCGCTGGGCGTATGTGCAGGAATTGGCGCATGGAACTACCCTATCCAGATTGCATTATGGAAGTCGGCGCCCTGTCTGGCGGCAGGTAACTGCATGGTCTACAAACCGTCAGAGTTCACTCCACTGCACTCGACTGTTCTGGCGGATATCTACGCCGAAGCTGGTGTGCCGCCCGGCGTCTTCAATGTCGTCCAGGGTGGCGGTGAAGTGGGCGCATACCTCACCAAGCACTCTGGCATCGCCAAAGTCAGCTTCACCGGACAAGTCTCGACCGGCAAGAAAGTCGCAGGCAGCGCATCGGGCGAGATGAAGTACGTGACGATGGAGCTAGGCGGCAAGTCCGCCTGCGTAATCCTCCCCGACGCCGACGTAGACCAAGCCGTCGACGGCGCCATGCTCGCCAACTTCTTCTCCACAGGTCAAGTCTGCACCAACGGCACCCGCGTCTTCATTCCCGAGAGCATCAAATCCGACTTCGAGAAGAGGTTGCTGGAGAAGATGCAATACATCCGCCCCGGCGACCTGCACGACCCAGCCACAAACTTCGGCCCCTTGGTATCCAAGCCACACTACGGCAAGGTGATCCAGTACATCAAGCACGGCCGCGACAACGACAAAGCGAAGCTGCTCTGTGGCGGTCCAGAAACACCTTCTTGGGTCTCTTCGCACAGCGACAAGGCCTACCACAACGGCTACTGGGTCCAACCCACCGTCTTCACAAACTGCACCGACGACATGAAGATTGTGCGCGAAGAGATTTTCGGCCCCGTCATGTCTATCCTCACGTACAAGACTGTGGAGGAAGTCGTCGAGCGTGCAAACGCCACCGATGTGGGTCTCGCGGCAGGTGTCTTCACCAAGGATCTTAATCTCGCGCATAAAGTCATTGCTCAACTGGAAGCTGGAATCACCTGGGTTAACACGTGGGGTGAGAGTCCGGCTGAGATGAGCGTGGGTGGGTGGAAGCAGAGTGGTGTGGGTGTGGAGAATGGCAAGAAGGGGTTGGAGGCTTGGGTGCGGAATAAGAGCACGCTTGTGGAGATGGGCGGAAGTGTGCCGACTGTTTTCACCAAGTTGCAGGTGGGGGATGGATCAAAGCTGTAGTGCTGTTTAGATATTCCATGATATTTCACTGCGACCAGCTCAGCGTCACCGCCATGATCGACGTGTGCAACAAGGTTTACGCTTAGCGTCGGATACGTTGAGACTTTCAGAAAGCATTCCCACGTTACCGACAATCCGGAATGAATGCACGGTGAAGCGTGCCAATGTCATGATTTACCCACTCTCTTGTCCAAATGGCGTGCATGTCAAAGATTGGCATCTGGGGATCTGCTGCCGGCTGAGCAGGCTACACACATTGCGGTAAGTGCAGAAGAAGAGACAAGTCTAAAAGGTACATGCATTCTGTATATCAGCCGATCGTTGCCCAACTATCCAGATGGCTCGAATCTCGACTGGTCGACCAGGAACGGAAACAGGTAGTAATGAGAAACTTGCGCTCATCTAGCTGGAGCTATGTGTCCAATCTCGGAAATCAGTTACGGAGTGGTTTGTTTCATTTTTGTGCAGGGGATTCTGGTTTCGTGAGTTTTGCTGGTGATTAGCGGAATATATTGCGAAAGATCTCAACTGTATCAGACCTAGTTGTCGTGATCAATCTTCAATCAGATTATGTGGGTAAACGATAATAGATATACAGGGAGGTATATGGAGATGAACATGGGGCTGTTGTGGGAAACTTTAAGCTTGGTATGGCTCGGTTCCCCACACTACGATCGGCATGCTTACATGCAGATAAGCACCCGCACTTGAGTAATGCTCTCCACACCATACTCATCTGTTGGCGTGTCACACGTAGGATTGTTGTTACATGTCCCGACTATAACATATTCACCATCTCCCATCTCAGCAACGTGGCTCGCCGTCTATCTACATCCATATCCCCTCATCTACAGATAATCGTTCCTCGTCGGCAAGATCAAACACCTTCGTTAAGCCAACTTCTTCGTCTACATTTTCTACCTCCCTCTCTATTCGACCAGGAAGTGAGATTTACGAAGAACGTTCAAGAGACATCATCTTGGACGTTCTAATAGAATGTCAGTTTGGCGAAGTGAGAAAAAGAAAAGACAAGAGAAGGAGAGTAAGGTTGCAAGGTAACATGTATTGCGCAGACCATGAGTGATGGAGAACGAGATCGTTACATCTATCTATCCGCCCGATATCGGGTCTGGGTTTCCGTATCAAACTCCTTCTTACGTCACGGTCAATGTGTATGTCACACTGTCGCATTTGCCGTTGATGATTGTCCTATCACTGCTGTTTGCCAATTGTAGTAATCCTCTCCACGTGCCGCCATGCTGCATATTGAAGCAAGCTTGGTTGATATTATGAGTTTGCATAAATTCCAATGCTCGAGCGACGGCATCATTCATCGTCTTGGTTTCCGCTGTAGTGTCGCAGTTCTTGCCTGTTGTTGCCGCATGGTACTGATAGTTGACCCTTGGGGGCGGTAAGCCACGTCAGCAGCCAGCCCCATCCAAGAATATATAGAGAGAGAGGAAGAGTAGGATGTGTCGAAGTTTTTGGACATGAGTCTGAGATGGGAGAGAGATCAAGACATACCCGTCAACTGTGCCAGATATCACGCCGCAGGTGTTTGCTTCGCTCTGCGCCTTCATCAAGTTCGAAACGTACGTGGCAATTGCGTTTACGTTGAGCGCCACCATGGAGCCTGCACCGAGGATGGCTACCTGTTCTTCGATGGTAAGACGTTTGTCGAGACTGTCACTACAGCAATTGTCAGTAGGTGATGATAGAGGGCGTACAGCTCTAATGCACAAGAATTGAAGATAGAGGGTGTTTCTTCGCCGTACCTATCGTGAGGTTCCTCGCTCAATACTGGCAGCGCCTCCCGCTCTGGAAGATGGATAGCCACTGCGCTGTAGCTGAGGCATAGCGCGGTAGCAGCAGCAATTGTGGAGAGACGCATGATGGGCGGGAAAACAGGGTCGGTGGTGGAACTATGACAAACTGTATGAGCGCAGCAGAAATGTGGTTGCTAAAGTTATGGAGATGTTGTACGAAACCTGGGGTGTCTGCTACCGGTTATATATACATTTCATATTTCGAGTCGCCCCGACTATCGAGATAACTCATACTCAAGTATGGATTGAATCGATGCACGCCTGAGGCTATGGTGTTCAACTGCCCGCTCTCATGGTACGCCTGACGAGGTCATCGGCCGGAAATCATGTCCAAGGCTCACGATAGGGCCGCATCATGCTTGAGAGACGTAACATGCGTGTCTTCCAAGTCAGTACACTGAATCAATCGTACCTGATACCTTGCATATACTAGATCGGTCCTGTTGTTCTCTACTTCGCCGTCTATCAGGCGTTCGATCTCTGGTCTGTGCAAAGGGCCGAATTAGCCTGCCTAACCAACTTTACCACCCTTGTTTCAGACACTCTAGCCTTGACAAGGTTTCAAGCTTTTGAGATTAACGTCTTTCCACAACGATCATCTACATCAGTGTGGCTTAGGCGTTCATTCTTGGTTTGTTTTAATAGCCGCACGGGGCTGTGAGTACAAGGCGTTCCGTCTTCGGTCCGTATACTACCCATGCTCTTACTCCGACCGACTCTCCGACTCTTGGACCAAAACCTCATGGATCGGCATAAGCTTTGTGGCTGGCGCTTAGTTTTGTACTGTAACACTTGATCGTGTTCACTCATCATTCTTTAGGCGCCCAGCATCCATCACTGCCGGTTTGTCGAATCGACTCTACTACATGGATTCACGTCGCCGTCTATCAAAACCACCTTCTTGACTCTTTCTCAAGGCCACCAGTCCTTTGGAGGCCCTATTAGGCTCAGATCAACAAGGCATAATCGTCGTCGAAAGTTTGAACTGTCTGAGAAGGGGAGGTAGACCGCGGGCCTTATGTAGGTCTTGTGTTGTATCTATCTACTTACATAAGACAATTGAAGCATCTGAAAGCGTTTCTCCAGCAAGATCAATAGTTCTTCCCAACCCATATATCACGCGATTGTAGAAATCTTCGTCAAGACTCTTGTTCCAATACAATTCACTTATTCACGATGCGCTTCCAGCTCGTTCACATCCTCTGCTTGCTCGGAACCGCCGAGGCACTCGCCATCGGTGATTACGAGAAGCGGCATAGCAGTGGCGAGGAGTAAGTTGTCGCTCTTCCAACAACGTATATTGGTTATTGCACCTCGCTGATCAGAAAGCTTCAGATACGGACTCGGCAGCGATATCGCTGCTCCCCTAGAGGCTCGCCGAGACATTGAACTTGCAGCCGGCTTCGTCAGTCAAGGCGCGACCGCCACTCTCGCCATCGTTTCCATCGCCAACTACCTTGCTGTATACATCAAAGGCCAATCCGATGTCAATAGCTGCTCGGTGATTTCAGGAAATGTTGATGGCGCTGCTTGGCAATACTACGCGACCACGTCTGGCCCGAAATGCGACACTACCTCGGAGACGAAGACGATTGAGAACGCTGTGGAGCGCGAGCTCAAGTGGATGCAGGAGAATGGGTACGACTCGGCGTGCTTCAAGATGGACCATGGGGGTACGTGGGAGGGACATCTCAAGATTGCGTTTAACGGCAAGCCAATCGCCTCGGACACGCAATGTAATTCGTTGAAGTACATTGATCTATGATCTGCAACTGGCAGAGCGAAGGTATAAGATAAACGAAGATATAGGAGGCTATTAGAAATATGAATATTTCTTCGTTATTGCCCTTCCATCTTACTCTCTAGCACGCGATGTATACAACTTCAGTCTTCACGTTTCTACCGCTCTTGGTGGTGCAGATACAAACTTTGGTTTCATTGCATGTCTGTATACGCCCATGCTCTACCAGGTAGACTGAAGCTTCGTGAGGAATTGCAAGGTCAATCTAGCCAAGAAGAAAAGTGCGTTCTTCGCTATTTCTCTTCCAGAAGGTACCGTCACCATATTCCAGAAGCGGGTTACCGTAGGTGAAGTCCAGGGGAAAGATCCGGCCTTGCTTCTCTCGGGCATAGATAGGGCGATGGGACCAATGCAAATTGAAACATCCAACGCGCTCGTAATGTGTGCTGTGCTGTCGCATGATGAGTATTTGTGACTCTTGCTCGCATCTTCAAGTCTTTTGAGTAAGTGTCCTGCGTCGCACGGCAACAGCACAAGGCAGCTGTATACTGCCCTGTAGCATATCGTCTGCATCCCAAAACGGCAGAACAAAGAGGTCGAGGTTGGAGGCATACGAAACCTTCACATATAATCCAGTGGGTATATCAGATTCGTGGTCGAGATATTCGAAATCTAGCATCACCACAGTAGTGTTGAGTCTTAGGAATCTCTCTTCTGTTGGTCTAGGTGCGCGGTGGTCTTCTGATAATTTTCCGAAAGCGTCGGAAACATGCCTAAATCGTCCGTCGTGCCAGACTTCGAGCGAGCAGCCGGATGAGATCGTGGTTTGGTAGTCGAGATAGTCAATCTGCCCTCTCCAGCCAAGAGGCGACCAACTGGGAAACCCTTTACGCCGGGAACAGGGCAGATCGTGACACCAGTTCAGAGCCATGTACGTACTAGATGTCTCGGAAGAGTTCGACCTTTGGATAGTTACCCCCTCTGTATGATCAACACCTTCGAGAGTTCCTAGCGCGCCGATGATAGCGTTGAGAGCATCCTCTTCGTATGTAAGACTTCGTCCTGCGAACTGGCGCATCATGTGATTTGCACGATCCCAAGCATTCATCTTACTAGGTAGCGAGGCAGCAAGTTCACTTGCAATCAAGCCGCCTCTCAGGTCCTCATCTTGAAGGTCTTCATCGCAAATGTAATCTATCCCGTGTTCTACAAAGAACAGTCGCCTTTTCGAGAGGTAACCTTCCTGCAACGTCCATGCTCGAGAGTACCAGGTGGATGCTGAAACCGATCGTGTGACTGACTGAGAGGCGTTGACCAGATATAGATTCTTGGTGACGGAACACGATTCTGGATAGCTGAACTCTCTGCTGATTCCTGGTAGACCAAAATTGGCATCTGTGCCGGCCGCTGCAATAAGCGTAACCTGGGCTGAAGAATATATGGCCCCCATCTGACTGATTTGGTGACTTTGGTCGTCGGCGTTATGTTGGTCAATACACTGTTTGATCAGCTTGCGCTCATTAAGCATTTCAGGAACGTACGTATCTATCCACCCATAGGTATCGGAAGCCAAGCGCAATGGTTGTTACGATACTGTCCTCTACGGTGCGAGGGAGTACATCTAAGAGCATTGGAAACTGTGGTCTATCAATCGATTCTGCCTCCTGTGTAGGTCGACCCCACACATAGGAGAGTGCAACGGATCGACAGCTCTCTGGAGCCAAGACGACAGTCCGCTCGTAGCAATCGATGACTTTCAGATCTCTCAAACTATCGCATGGCTGCGGTCTACACTGTTTGTGATTATTTATGCAATCCTCAATTCTCCCCTTCATTTCTAGTGCATTGACATATCCTCTTTTATCGACGAAAGCTGAGGATCTGTCAAGAAGAGACGGATTTTCTTTGTGCATGATCCTCAAAGATGATGGATACCAATACTTGTCGTGTTTGTCTCTAAATCGAAGGTAGTATCGATCTTTCATACTCAAGAAGGTGACATCGAAACTTGGGAGGTTGGAGCCAAAGATTCGACAACTTGGGCAGGCAGAGACTTGCAATTCTTCTAGTGGCTTCGTCATTCCAATCAACTCAAATTTCACCTCATCCCACGCGGTGACGAGTTCAACCCACGGTATTTTGGAGCAACGTTCGCATAGATCGCTACACACCACGTCCGAGTGGGGTCGCAGCCGTGCAAGGTTTCCTTTCACCTCTTGCATCCCTCGCGCAATTGCATCTCTTGCGCCTTGTGAGATCCCATGTCCTATGCCTCGCGCGATTGAATTTGCTTTGCGTTGCTTGGATCCTTCAGTCCGATCATCCAGAACTTGCTTCCTCAACATCAATGTATCAAGATAGGGAATCCGACGTGAAGCCATTGATAGGCTATTCTTCGCGTTCTGAGGTGGAAATAACCCCGTACGGACGATGTAACTCGTGGCTGTATCTGACAGGTGCGGTAAGACGTATGACGCTTGGATGCCACTTCAGAAAGAGCCGTGTGAGGTTTGAGCCAGAGAGACTTCAAGTCGCGCAGCGAGGGTAGAGTCGCAGTGTGATTACTAGTGACCAGTTGAGCCGTTGGTGGACCAAGGAATGCGGGAGTTTAAAGTTCCCAATCAAGCCCTCATGACTTCTGGACGCAACCTAGTTAGACCAAGAAATAATGCTGGCACACGTTTGGAACGATCCAACACATGTGCGAAGCGTTCCTCGATTCAGATTGGGGTGATGGCATTCATCTGCTGACGCGATCCAATCCAGCGCACCGAGTTCGACTGTCGAGAGGCGAGGCTGCCGTAGCGCCGAGGCTCGCGGGCGCATGCGATGTGGTAGTGTGAGATTCACTGAAGAAACGAGGTCAAGACAGTCCACAGCGCGCAGGTAGGTGGATTCAACGCTAGGATCGCCGGTGACCGCGGTAACCTTGAGAGGAACAGGGTTTGCGTGTTAAATGATCGCGAAAGGCTTACCTACCTTTTTGCACGTGCTGTCGCCTGATGCTAGCCTTATCTGGCACGGGTCAAGCGACACCAAGCAAGGCTGTGACCCTCAAGAACTAGGATAAGGTCATACAATGGATAGTGTCGAACAGACACTGTCTGCCTCACGAATTAGATGAGTTGATACAAAAGCCGCATGCGTCACAATGACAGCAGAGCAGGATCGCCGACGCGCTCCCGCGCCGCGAGTCGCTTATGAGAGCGGAGACAGGGTTGATCCGCATGATCTGGCCCCCAAAACTATGACACCTAGTGCAATTTTTCGAATGACATCGATCTATAATCTGAAGGTAATGAACCAAAGGTACAGGGCAGACTGAAAATCTGAGATGACCTGAATCAATAGGTGGGATTGTGTCGACAGTTGTTGCGATGTTGTAAGTTGAGATGTCAGGATGGTAGGGTATTAGGACGGGTGGGTGTGTATACAATGGATGCCAAAGATTCCAAGACAGCCTGGTCCTTCTCCATGATCACCATGAAGGACAGCAAAAGGGTTTCGCTGCTATGACTGGTTCGCCCAGTTTCCTGATCATCCCAGCACGACCAAGCCGACCGCTAGATGTTATTCTTCATGGGCAACTTTTGACTTGGTGGTCTTCTCTGCTCAGTACAGATCGTCAAGCCTGTCTTCCATCGGTGGTGCATGATCCGCAAATATCCTCTTTGTGCTCGATAATCGCTGTACGGTACTTTTTGTCATCATCCGCAGCGAGTTCCTTATCTCTTCTTATTCTTGAACGATCGGCAGCAGTGAAAGAAGCGAGATTTCCAAATTGTTTCCCGATCAATACGTTCTACGACTGCGTCGCTTTGTGGCCACTATGATCGTACTAGCCTAAGAGGAATGTCTCCCTCACACCGTTTTCCATCCAGCATGTAGCGTCGCGATATCTATGGAGATCAGTGTCATAGGGAAATGTAAGATACACGGGCCTGCCTTGCTTATCACGGGCGAACACGCTGCCTCGTTTATGGTTCTGCATAGAGAAACGTCCAATACCCCCATAGTGACTACCATGATTCTGCAGGATGAACAACAACGATCTTTCTTCCAAGATACGTTTGCCTTCTTGCGTGCCTCTCTCAAGACGTGAGTTATCCGGGCATCGCAGGATAACGACACATGGTAATCGAATTCTAGCCTTCTTAAGACTCCTTTTGCTCTTATAGTCGACGTCCCATGATGGACGCACGAATAGGTCAATTTTTTTACTATACGGAACCTTGACATATAAGCCGGCTGTGTTTGTGGGGCCGTCATCCAGGTGCTCCAGATCTAGCCTCAGCACGGTGGTCGTCAGTTTGAGGAGTTTCGAATCCTCTAGTGGATCATTTGAACGTTCGGCTAGCCTGCCAAAGGCTTTGCAAGGTGGTTTGAAATCTCCGTCGTACCAGAGCTCGACCGAGCAGGTTGATGAAACCGTTGGGACAAAAGTGCAATGATTGACAGTACCACGCCAACCGAGGGGTGACCAGCTTGGGAAGCCTTTGCGTCGTGAACATGGCAGTAGGTGCTCCCAATCTAAAGCCATACCTATCTCAAGTGCATTATAGCTTCGTATATTCTCTCCCTGTGCAAGACTCACACCCCAGATATGATCAGTCCTCTCTAGGGTTCCAAGGGCACCAAGAATAGCGTTGAGCGCGTCTGAGTCATAGGTGAGTTGGCGTCGCGTATATTCACGCATGATTGCTCCCACTCGGTTCTGTGTTTCGGCAGAATTCGGCAGAGACGCAGCAAGTTGATCTGTGAGCGCTCCTATCATGTTCACTCCAGGATCTTCATCGCAGATGCATACGTCCGCATTCTCTAGAAAGTACATCCGCCTTCGGGAGAGATAACCTTCCTGGAAGGTCCACGCTCTTGAAAACCACGTTGATTCTGCGATAAGTGCGCGTGGGCCCTTATTAGTACGCCATGGTTGTATGACTAGCCGTGAACGGTCGGTCACAGCATGCATTATAAGCTCCCGACGCTGGCGGCAACGTGTAACTCCTGGCAGACCAGCATTGGCGTCTGAACCGAATGCTGCGACCAGAGTTATTTGGGCTGAAGAGTAGATGAGTCCCATCTGGTTGATTTGCTGTTGTTGAATGTTGTGGTCTCCCTGATTGATACACTGTTAAGTTAGCCACCTTCTCAAAGCAATATCATGTAGAACTCACATATCGGTCGACCCATAGATACTGAAAACCCAGCAAGGTAGTAGCTTCTATACTGTCCTCCACCGTGCGAGGAAGCAGACTTGGTAGGTTGGGAAACTGCGTACAGTCTTCCAACATCGACGAGCCCCAAACATAGGAGAGTGCAACGAATTTACACTTCTCCGGAGCCGATATGATCCTCCTTTGATGGCAGTCAATCACTTTCAAATTATCTATATCTGACTTTGGTGGAATATTGCATTTCTCGTGCGTTCCACAATCTGCCATCCAAAGCTTTGCGAGCTCGAAATCGACGCGATTGGGAGCGTCAGCCTGTAAGTCAAGTAGATATGGATCATCTCTATCGCAAAGCTTCAAAGGCGACGGGAAAGCGTGAAGCATATGGCTGTTATCTTTCAGAGAGAACAGCCCGCGTGAGTATACTAGATGCAGATTAGATCTCGTCGAATCTGGTGTCGTCTCCAATTTAATCGACCGGCTTTGATTCACGGCACTTGCAAACTCCAGTTTGGTGAGTCGGCGATGATCGACAGCAACCCCAAGCACGCGACAAGTGGGACAGGACGACCGCTTCAACTCTTGGACGCTTTCCGTGATAGCACAGACGAAGACCCTTTCAGTGACTTCTGGCCGTAATTTCTCCCAGCTGATTGCAGAACAGCGATAACATATACGTCCATCTGTTCCATTCATGCTTCGGTTGCAGGTCCTAGCCCAGTGAGCCGAAGATCGTTGTTATGTTGAGATTCGAGCGCGGCTTGTTCAATGCCTTTAACAACTACCCCTCAGCACTCTGGGTGTTGACCGATGAGATCGCAATATTGAGTGGAGTATCAAGGACCGTAGTTCGTAGCACTTATGACGATGTCCTGGAACAGAGAGGATGGGGAGATTGGAAGATGAGAGGCGGTCCATGAAAGAAGCACAGGCTTCTAGCTAGACCACAATTGAAGCTGCAGTCGCTAGCTCGGTATGGCACATTGGGTAGCGTCGATAACTGGGAAGTGTGTAGGTCGAAGCATGATGGCAGGACTTATGCCCCGCCTCTATTACACATGCTGACGCCTGACGCTAGCTTGAAATGGCACGGGCTAGTCGACACTGATCAGAGCTGTCTCTGGAAAACAATAGTAGCTTCCCTCCTCACTTATGATAAAGGACTACATGCCGTCGAATAATGATGACTGAAATGCATGGACTGAGCCATATCAAGGGCATGTCGGACGAAGGCTGCATGCGGCATGGATTGAATGGGTCGATGCAAAAGCTACATGGTCCATAACGACAGCAAAACAAGATTGCGAGCGCAGTCCCACACGGCGAGTCGCTTACCATACTGGACCTGTCTCTGGCAAGCTTACGTGCATCATTCCGAATGCGTTATCACCTAGCAACTACAGTTGTACTTCGCATCCCGATCTGCTTGAACGTCGACCGCAGTCGCGTTTTGCTACGTGCGATCTTGTCGCTCGATCACATTGTTCCAATCAACCAGCTGCCACATGCTAAGTGTTTCATCGGGAAACGATGGAGTGACAGCTTCGCGAATCGTGGAGGTGTGCGCGCCAGTAATAGGACATTCCTATGCGGCTGTTGGGAGGGTAGCTTTTCTAAAGCCCGGCCTGAGGTGGTCGATCGGTTTGTTATTCGCTTGTTCGTGAGTCTCCGTACGGTGGGCGGATCCGTGAAAGCGCTCTTCGGCATCGTGAGCTTCAATCAACAAAACCTAGGGACGTGAGGTGGTGTAGCCCTTCGTCGCAGGCCGGCCTCGATCGTTGACTAAAAGACATAGGGGAAACGAAGGACTGCTAACGTCTAGCAGCTTCCTGGTCACAACTGCATAACCAGCGAGTATGTATACGAACGACAGAACTGGTGTCGCTGACTCCTGATAGTGTGCTCGGCGGTGTCGGAGAGTGGTGGACTGGCGGTCGAAGCCCCACAGCAAACCGACCCAGCATCTGTACACGTGATGACTCCCGACGCTAGCTTGGAATGGCACACGTTCCGCTCCGCCAACCATTTCTTTGGGAACGCTTTAGTGCTGAATGCGACGAACCTCTACCCTCGCGTTAATTGATGTTGTTTGGCCACAGATTATCGCCCTTTTCCACGTAGAGCCGTTTTCTGTCCCTCGTTATGTTGGACGCTGTTACAATCATTCAGCACGTCAAAGCACAAATCTCATCACTGTCGCGACACCCGCTAGGCAATGATAATATCTGAAAGCGACATTAGCTGCTCTTTTGGTCAATTCAGCGTTCACCTCGAGCAAACCCCTTCGGATTTGTGGGACGCTCTCAGCTCCACAGATCAGATCATTGGCGCGGGTAGCGGCATCGTTGCTAGCAAACGAGGATGGAGAATCCTCGCTAACTGCTGCCTTGCGCCACGGTTTGCTGCAAGGGGTATCACATAAGGCAACCACCCAAGAGGAAGCGCGCCTAATGTTTCTTCCTCCCGCAGTCAATTGTTTCACGAACAATCTTGTGCACGCTGCCATCTTTTCGGGAGTTTGTCGACGCTGCGCTCGTCGACCGACACTCACCTTCTTGCTGAAGGCGTTCTTCGGAACCTGCTCGACGAACTGAACATGACGTAGTACCTCGACGTCACACTTGCGCCCACATCTCAACATGCTAGCGAGCTCGCGCCGCTTCCCGCGTAGTTCCAGTCATTCTACGAACGGGCGCACGATCGGGTGTTCAGCTAAAACTCCCTGGAACCCTCACAAATGGCTCCATTTACTATGCGCTTTGGTTGGCATAGCCATCTGTATTAATATTTTCGTCCTGTTCAACTGGACTTATGTCGAAACCTTACCAAGCGATATCCTGGGGAAACAAGCTTTCCACCCCAAGCCTTTCGTGTCGACAGCGCATGGCTCTGAGTCGCAAACCGACAGTGAACCTGACTTCTGGACATGGGACACGAAGACCCAGTTCAAGACTAGAGAAAGTGTTGGCCAGCAGAGCGGCGTCGCAGACGAATGCGCTCTCTTTCCAGTGCACCTTCTCTCGAAGATTCAGGTCGTCCTAAAAACTGGAGCAGCAGACGATGTGTCGCGGACTGATGCGCAGCTTTCGACGGTCATAAAATGCATCTCCAACATCTTGATCGTTTCAGACGGGAACCACACCTACGGTCGTGACCACCAAGCTATCGACACTCTCGCGAATCTGCCGCCGAACACGTACTTGAAGCCTGAGGATTACGTCGTCTACGAGGCGCAAAAAAATGCAAGCCAGGAGGGCAGGAAGCTGCAGCAGGGTCATAAAGGCTGGGTGATCGACAAGTACAAGTTCTTGCCGGAAGTGGAGAAGGCGATTGAGCGCAACAATGCGGCCGAGTGGTACGTGTTTCTTGAAAGCGATACGTACATGTTCTGGGACAACGTCTTCCGTCTTTTAGAGAACTACAATAGCTCAGTGCCTTACTACTTCGGATCGCCATCGCCTGGCAGAAAGTACCAATCTGGACCAGATCCTGAGAACGAAGGGCAGGTGTGGTTTGCATACGGAGGCGCAGGCTTCATACTCTCCACGGCCGCTGCGCACCGACTGGTGGATCGTCCAAGCAACAGCATCGGCCTCAAGGGTCCTCGGCTCGCTATCGAATACATGGAAGACATCAGAGCCGACTGCTGTGGCGACAGTATACTGGGATGGGCTCTGCACGACAAAGCTGGAATAAGTATCGGTGGACTATGGCCCATGTTCAGCCCTCATCGGCTCGAAAACATCCCGTTTGGCAAAGACTACTGGTGCGAACCTGTCATCAGCCTACACAAGACTCACCCGTTCCTCTATAAAGACCTTTGGTCCTGGGAGAACGAACGAAGATCAGCAAGTGAGCACCCCGTGCTCTATCGTGATCTACTTTTCTCGTTTCACGGCAACTTCTCTCAGCGCGAGAACTGGGATGCAGCATTCGACGCAGGCTTTCAGCTGCCTGATAATTCCACTGTCCACACGAGTCTCGATGCTTGCAGAACCGGGTGTTTTCAACACAACGATTGTATGCAGTACACTTGGCATGGACGGCACTGCTATTACGCGAAGGCTTTGTATATTGGTAATGCGAAACAGCCAGATGGCCATCACGACCCAGAAGATAGAAAGTATATCAGTGGTTGGGATATCACGAAGATACAAACTCAAAGCTTCGAGAGAACATGCGAAGAGGGAGCGCATTGGGTGAAACCAAGCATCGAAAGAAAGTACTGAACGCCTGAGGTGTCGGGTCCGTGACCTACGATGGGTAGGATGCCGAAAGCATAGCACGTAAACAATCCTAATACTATCATACACTTATATCTCCATCGTGCAAATAGCTCACTCCTGGCCGAGATTCCGTAACATGCAAGTAGCGCGATATCAAAGGCACGCTCGCGTCAGTCATAATGATTCGATCGATGGACATCACGCTCTGTCGACCAAGGCCTGGCCAGCTTTGCGACATTGGTCTACTTGTCGAGATCAACATAACCAATCAAGCAAGACGAATCTCGGCCAAGACGGCGTTCGGGAAGTTCTCGTAGTCTACATCTGCCGACGGTTGCTTGTTGGGAAATTGTTTTATGGCGTTCAATTGCATGTGATTTGTTACATTTCCGTTCATGCCCTATAGCAAGACCACTTGTCCCATCCACCAGAGCACCAAGCATAAACACCGGGACCATACTGCCTCGTGCACGCCGCAGGAGTGTTCACGTCGAGAACAAAGGGATAGTATTGAACGCCACAACGCCAGTCATTGCATGTGTCTCCTACCCGGAGATCTATGGCTCCGGTATTGTACTGATCCCTACAGGCCCGAGGCATGTCGATGCCGCCGAGCCGCTCGCCAGCTGCTACAGCAGCAGCGGAGGGCGCAACGAGGGCTGCTGGAGCAGCGACTCCTGGCACAGCCAGGAGGCTGAAGCCAATGATTGTGGTGAGGATAGTGGTGTGGGCGACCATATCGATGGGTGTCTTGGTGAAGCTAAGTCAGCATAGAGAAGGAGGAAGAGACGTGTTTATGTGTCGTGGACTACTCTAAGTAGGGGGCATTGTATCTATTACACACCTGGACACTTGATGGGAGATAGTGAGAGCGCTAGGTTGTATCAAGGACTTTGGAATGAGAAGTGGAATGCGGCGTGATCGTGAATCAGGTGAAAATAGAGAGGATGGAGAGGATGGAGAGAATAGAGAGAATAGAGAGGATGGAAAAGAGCTGTCTAAAGTGAAAAGAAGCTCTTTCTATAGCGACTCGCTGGTACTTGAACACGTGCCGTTACGGAAGTCTTCTACGTATCGCTCCATCGTTAGCCACGTCAAAGCCTTCGAACAGGTCATCTTGCTTGTAGGCTAGGCCTTTGCGGGGTATGAAGGAGCTGGTATGCATTGATTCGATAACACTAGGCCTCTCCTCGTGACAGGAATTGCCTTAATACATATCAGCTTCTTCATGTGTGTAAAGTGGCTCATGCCACAATGCGGCGCAGCTTAGTGGGGTCAATTCTTGGACAGGTGGCCGCAACAATTGATTGGCCGTCATGAGACCGTTGCTGTACAGAAGGATGAGTAGACCAGAGAGCGAGGTCAATCTCGGTCGAACGCCATTTTGTCGACGACTCGCAGTGAAAGCGGGACGACGATTCATAGACTACTTAACACAGTTAAAGCAGATATTGATGTAGAAGGTGAAAGTAACAGAATAGATAGCAATCCTATTCTCGACATGGTCTAGATACAGTGGAATGGTGTCTCTGTATCTTGAAGCAGACATTGTCAAGCGGTTCATAGAGATGGGTACGGGTAGTCCCCACTATCACGTGCGGTTTTGTGGGGCTATGGTGACGCAGTTGACCAATCGATAACTCCGCCCGCATCCGAGACATAGTTAACCATGCAAAGGCTGACACGCAAGGTCCATGAACACATAAGTATCATGACAGTCTTTACCTCATTCCTCGACTCCGATATCCTTCAACCAACTTTGCCTTGTCCAGAAGATCTCCCAAGCTTTCTGCCATCGCTCCTCCTTCAGACCCCGAAGCCATTCCTTAAACGCGATCTCCTCTTCGCCGACTCTGATCACACCATTCTTGATACCCTTCCAGTCCTTCATAGGGCCTTTGATGTAGTGATGGTTCGCGCCACAGAAGCTTAGCCACGGTTCTTCGATCTCTCCTTTTGTTTGCTTCATGCGCTTGAAATAGCAACCTTCGCATATGTCTGTGTTGGGACACAGCATGCAGTAATAGAGCGGTTGAGTCCACGACGACAATGTCTCCATGCCGCATTCCCCATCACAGCCTATAGCCCCTTGTCTAAGGTCTTCGTCAAGCTTGGCAGGCTCCTCTATCGTCGGCTCTGGTCGATCCGCAACTCCCAAGTGGTCAAGCACTTCCCCTATTTTACGATCGGAATACTCTGCCTCATCAACTCCAGACAACTTATCTCTCTGGTTGTTTTCTGACGTCTCGTCGCTTGCTGTAGGGTTTTCTTCTTCCCCTGCAGTCGCTTGATCGCAATCTGCCTCAGCAACGCCCGTGTTGACCAAACCCTCCGAACTTTCAGATGCTATATCGTCTGCATTGTCCTCATGTATTGCGCGATCCAAGATGGAGAATTGAGCACTGATAGCAATCATCGCATCTCGTTGGAGACTATCCAATGATGCTAATACCTTGGCTAGTAGTCGCAGACTTGGCGAGTCGTTCCAGGAAACACTGTCTTCAAGGCCATCGATGCAATTCTTGAAGAGCTCATCCATGTGTTTCTGATAGTCTTTGGCAGGGCCTATAACTCGGAGCATGTTTGCATAGAGCATACCGACATGGGATTCCCGCTCGTCGTAATTGTCGCCATGAGCACTCGGCAGTGCTCTCAGGGTCTCCATGATGGTTTCCTTTCGAAGTGGATCGGGGGTCATCTGAAATTCATAGAAAAGGATGTTTGCGAGCTGCAACTGGTGTTGGGTCTTTGTCTCGTTCATGGTTTCTTCGAATTCAGGATCCGGTTTCGTTTTCATAGCCAGAATTTCCTGCCGCAGCGATTTGCCCCTGTCGATATCCCCGAGGACTGGATAATAGATGTATGCAATTGCCCCCCGGAGATTGAATAGATGAAGGCTCTGCGGCGGAAGGTCCCTGGCAGAAGCAGTCAGCCATTCGAGTAGCAGGTTAGTCTGTCCAGTCAGCTTCGCTGCTCTTTGCACACTAATCACAGAATCATCCTGCACCTCATCTTCGAAACAATAGGCAAACCAAGTGTTCCGCTCCTTATCAGTCCAACTCTTAAGGACCTCCATCAGCTTCGATGCATTTTCTTCATCCTCGAACGACGCTATGTCGTCTAGCATATAGCCATCGAACGGTTCTTTGCTCTGGAGGGCCTGGACTCTTCTTGCTTCGTTGAATATCTGTAAGGCCTCCTCCGCTCGCCCCAGATTAACAAGAGCAGAAACTTTGTCCGTCAGAATTTCGACTCGTGCCATGTTGAAAGCCGATAGCTGTTGGGTATGAACTCCCTCTACATGTTGCTCAAGCAGCATGAGGTAAGCTCGGTCGAGGCACTCGATTGCCTTCGCTTCCTGGTCGTTGTCCATGTAGACTATTGCTAGAAGGTCAATCGTTGTAACTTGGTCAAAAATGTCACCTCTCATGCACCAGACTTGTCAACAATCAAGCCAGCTTGATCGCTATTAAGCTGGCGCATCAAGCTGGCTAATCAATCAAGCCAAGCTGGAGTAGAGGTACAAATTAATTAAGCCAAGCTGCTGTAAGCTAGCTTGATTGTTTGGCTTGATTGGCTTAATTGGCTAAGGCCTACGCGTGAGGTTGTTGGGTTTGCCGTAGCAGCGATCACACGATACTTTTTTGGTGTTGAGGTCAGCAACTAATATACAAAAAAAATTCCTAACAACGCTGTATATACATATATATATACAAAAAAACCTTACGATAGAGCTATTACTGCCGCGATTCAAATACAGCAAAAAAAAATCTCCTAATACTACAGTGTGTCGCTGACGGCTGCCTGCTTCGGGCGACCGTGGGCGACACACTGTAGCACCAGCAAGTACAAATACAGTAGCTATTATACACCTCTACTATCGCTTGCTAGGCGTAGTAGAGACGATTGTAGGCCTAATATTACTGTATATATCTATAGTGTTGAGGTTGTTGCTACAGGTAAAGGTAGATGTTGTAAATAACGAAAAAACGCGTTGTTTCAACTGCGCAATTGTACAACTACAACACAATATTTACAGTATATTGCGCTGCGTATCTTACAAACAGACAACTACAATTTAATTGCTGCTGTTGAATCTAATTAATTGTTGCGTTGTTGTGGTTGCTTTTAGTAGTTACGATAGAGGGTGCTAAGCAATACATCTCGTGCTACTTAGGTAACTATCTTATATTGTAACCGTACAACTCTGTATACACAACGCCACCCACAACACGTACTTTTCAGCTGTATCACGTACCGCCTACGCGCCGCTGTATTGCCGCTGGCTTTCTGCATTTATTGCTATATCCTTGTCGCAGTTATGCCGCAGAAGAGACGCGCTAAAGACGCTGTTACAGCGTTAACAACAAAGCGTCCTAAACCTACACCTAGCAGCACCTACAGCTAAGCTATACCTATTGAAAGCCCTTAATCGTTACCTTGTCCGTCGCCCCGTAAAGCCCTAGTTGAAGCGTCCTAGGTATTAAGTTTTGAAGCGCAATTGCGCAAGTTGCAAATAGAGGAGTATATTAACCTACCTACTGAGGGCAGCGAGGAGGCAACGATAGCAACTAGCGAGTCTAACAATACAGCTTTAGACGAGGAGTTAGAGGATAACTTCAATAGCATTAATTGGGATTGTCTCCCTTGGTTTATAAAGCCTATAGCGTCGTAGCGTTACAAGAAAAGCTGGGTCTATAACTACAGCTGGCGTGTCGCGCTGCGAAGCAATCCTTAACGCATATATTTTGTATGCCGCTATTGTTATAAGCATAAGCTTATTAACCTCGGCGTTACGAAGGTATACGAGACAACAAACTTAACGTCTTCTGCCTATCGACACCTTGGAGAGAAGAGACGCGGCTATGGCCACCAACTACCTCACGTAACAGCTCGTTCTACAACGATAAGTGTCCTCTAACAAGTACTTACTAGCAATTGGGTTAGCTAGAGTATCGCGAACGAGCTCTCCGGCTTTAACTCCTAGCGCTTTTGGCTTAACGCAGTTAGCTGGCTTATTGAAGCTAACCTCCTACTGTCTACGTTTGAATCGCTAGCTTTTCGACAATTAATATTGTTAGCTAACGTCTAAGTAGAAGCGGCACTGTGGACGTCCTACAATAGCGTCTCTCGTTACGTTATGCGCCTGTACGACTACTTACGGCCGCAAGTTGTTACAGAACTGTCGCGGGCACAGAGCAAGATACACATAAGTTTTAACGGCTGGACAACAAAGGGTGGCAAGCGTGGGTTCTTAGGTATTGTTGCCTACTACGTTGATAAGCAAGGCGATATTGTAGACTTACCTATCGCGCTGCTGCAGTTGACAGGCGCCTACAGTGGACATAGGATGGTAAAGGTTGTTATCTAAACGTTGAAAGAGTTCGGTATAAACGCTTAACGTATTGGCTACTTCGTACTTGACAACGCAAGCAATAACAACACCGCGATAGACGCAATTGCGCTAACAATAGGCTTTAACCTACGCTATCGCCGCCTCTGTTGTAGTCCTTATACAATTAACCTTGTCGGCTAGATGCTCCTCTGGGGAGAAAACAGTGCCTCGTACAACAACGATACCGCTGAGATTACTGCTGAAAGCGAGTATATGAGCGAGTGGAGGCGCGATGGGCCCTTAGGCGTACTCCTAGGTATCGTCAACTACATTAAAACACCACAGCAATACGCTCTTTTTGCTGACTTTCAGCGCCTTGCCCATCGCGAGCTACCAGCTGACGCACCTCCCGATAAACGCAAGATCCTTGAGCCCGTTAAGCCTGTTATTACACGCTGGAACTCCTTCTACTCGTGCTTTGAGCGCGCTGTACAGCTTTAACCGGCGATTAACGCGTACGCCAGCCACTATATAAAGCGTATACGGGACGAGGATACCTACGCTGAGTCGCGGCGCAACAAACTGCCTTACGCGCTACACTGGATGAGATCGGACGGCCTTACAACGCACGATTGGGCGGTAGTTACGGAGTATATGGACGCTTTGAAGCCGCTGAAAGCTGCTACAAAGCGCCTTGAGGGGCGCGGCAACAGCGGGAGGTTTAGCTGTATTGCTGAAGTCATCCTAGTATTCGAGTATATACTTAACTACTACGAATCGCGCGTACTGGCTTACAAGGCCGTTGAGTATAACGCCCACGACGAGGCGCCTGAGGACCACCTTGCGATTAACATGCGCGCAGCGTGGGCGAAAGCCAGCGAGTATTACTCTAAATTAGACCTATCGCCCGCCTACTACGCAGCTACGATACTCTACCCGTATTACCGATTGTATTGCGACAAATCCTAGGGTACTGAGAAACCTAGCTGGCTTAAGTCCAACAACCTTAGTTTCCGCGGCTTGTGGGCTTAATACAATACCAGTCAACTAGCTGTACGACGCCTAAAGGTACTATCGAACGATATAGACGACGCAATCGACAGCATTATTGATCCTACAACTGCTAGCAACAGCGACGAGGCAGCTGACGACGAGTATACCTAGTGGAAGCTGTGCGAGCGGCGGGTGGAGAAGGGCAGCGAGTACGCCAACAACCTAATAAAATACTGGTTATTAATGCGGGATCGCTATCCTTAACTTAGCAAGCTTGCGCTTAACGTACTGTCTATCCCAGCGTCGAGCTGCGAGTGTGAGCGTATGTTCAGCGAGTTGGGTGATCTCCTAGAGCCTCGCCGACGAGGTATACAACCACGACTTCTGGCGGCAATACAGTGCGTACGACGGTGGCGTACAGCTGGTCTAGGCGACGATAAACTCAACAACAGAAACTCTATAACTGACGATAAGATAGAGGCGTTGTACGGCGTAAGCGCGTGGGACGTTAGAGACAGCAGCAATACTAACAGCGATTCGGAAACTCAACTCTAAAAAAAGTCACGATATAGCCAATACCACCTATTTGTATAGCCTCAAAAACGCTTTGACCATCAAGCCAATTAAGCCAAACAATCAAGCTGGCTTGTTTTAACCCACCAAGCCAATTAAGCTAAGCTGAAGTAGAGGCACCCAACAATCAAGCCAAGCTGGGGTACCCAGCTTGCTTGGCTTGATTGTTGACAAGTCTGTCATGCACTCGACCGCACTCTCCAGGTGGGTTATAGCTTCCGTGGCCAATTTTTGTTTACGATCAGGATCGTCTGTCGAGTCGATGTAGTCAGCCAGCGTGAAACCAGTGACTCGCAAAGCCTTGTAGTCCTTAGATGGAACATTATATTGCGTGATGACAGCGTTGATATATTGAAGTGGATCATCTTCATTAGCCTCGAGACGATTCGCCTGTAGATTCTTAGATTCGTCTTTACACCGGATGACAAACTTACACAAGCAAGCGCAGATTTCACGAATCGAAAGATTTCGGGTATCCAAAATTCATCGTCGGCATCCAACCAGTTCTGCACGTGACCTTGAGCTAGCGGCAGCAAAACATTATCCCGGTTGACAGTAACCGCCCAGTCCAAGATTTCGTCATTTATTGACCCGTTTGGCAGCGTTGTTGCCTTTTTCGCCCATGGTGTAAGTGTATCGAACCAAGCGGTAGGTCCATCGGGGGTGGGCTCTGGATATATCTCCGTGTCCGTTGCTAGCTCCTCGAACAGTTTGGCGACATTGTTCTTATTATTGGTGATGCAGTGAAGGATGACCAGCACATCACGGACAACAGCAGAGGAAACAGTATCCACATCTAGCTCTTTGAGATGTTCATACCAATAAGTGATGGCGTAGAGCGTAAGTCCTGACCTCGTCGATGATCGAGGTTCCTGGGCCGCTGTCATCATGATATCTACACACATCTGAAGGATCGTAAGATGTGCAGCGGCAGCAGGCGTTCGAAACTCTGTTGTACCATCGTCTTCGACACTCACACTCTTGAAGTATTGCCGAAGAGAGCGGTCCTGGAAACATAGGGGAGAGTCTTCGTAGTCGATTACAAGCATGCCGTCGTCTTTCGACTCGTCGTTCTCGTCGTCATCATTTTCATCGTCCTTAGCGTCTTCCTCAAGTTGACGTGCTTGGGTAAGCTCAAGAATGCGTGACGAACGTCCAATAATCTCCTCTTCGATATCGAATGTGTCATCAGGTAATGTGAGTCGAATCAGACCGGAAGCCTCAGTCACACTCAATGATCGTTTAGAGAACGCCAGCCACGCAAACAATTTTTTCATTGCCTGGTATTGTTCATTCGACCGGTTTTGGCGACACTCATCTAAAAGAAGTCGGTAAAGTCCATGCAGGTTCGGAGGCAGGTTCTCTAATGCTTGTGAGACTGCTCGTTCTCGACCGATATACGAGAACCTCCTAAGCATATGCTCGACGTAAAGCATACTGTCCGCTTGCTTGACTACTTTGCTAGTGATAGCTTTCTTGACCTTGTGACTGAACTTGCGCACGCGCGGAAGTGTATGTAGGCGATCTTTCACGAGTAGTTTCATGTCGCGTTTGATCTCCTGCTTGGTGATATCGAGAACCAAGGGTCCGAGAGACTGTAGTGTCGGGATCTCTCCCGGTCTGCTCGTTGCAAAGACCGAGACATTAGCTTTCTGATCCTTTAAGTCAGACAGAAACTGCGTGAATATCCCACCTTCCTGTACATGTGCCTCGTCTAGGCCGTCAAAGACAAGAAAGAGGCGGCTGCCAACTTTGTTGTCACTTGGAAACATTGAGAGAAAGAACCGTTGCCAAGTGGTCTCTGCTGGCGTGGTGGACTTGTCCTTGATCTTGGCTGCAACCTGTTCGGCGTATCTGTTGTTAGACCCGGCGATTTGAAGTGCAGCAGAAGCAAACGCATTCTGCATTGACTGTTGATAAGGATGTTCTTCTTTGAAATAAAAGTAGGCGAAGCAGTCGTGTTCATTTTGCGTGCGTCGTAGCTCTTGATCAGCCGAATAGGCTAAGAATGACTTGCCCATTCCCTCGGCACCTCGTAGCCACAATAGAGGGTTTTCTCTATCCACCCATTTCTTGAAGGATGTATGTTCGTGCAACCATTCAGCGGTTTTCTTGACCTTGGCATCGCTCATGTCTTCTTCTTGCAACAAGTTTCGCTGGTGGGCATCCTGCCACGAAGGAAACGCACTGTAATTCTCGGCAAAGAACTTCTTGAGCTCGCGCAAAGCTTGGAACTTGCGATCACCAATGTCGCCTTTGGGTTTCCGAGCTTGTTTCTTTTTGTCATCATTTTCTGATTCTTTGCTCAACTTGGCTGTATGTTTCAAAATCTGGCGAAGTAGAGCGCTCTCTTCAGCATGGTTTTCGGATAGCTGATATTGGACAGCGCAGAATCCCTCGCTGACGACAACCTGGAGATTTAGGGTGCTCGCGTAGACTTGCTGGATGTCCTTTCCCAAGTTTTCGCGGTATGATTGCAGCTTCTTATCGAGTTCGTCCAGTTTAGCACTGTTGACAAGCACGTCGTCCTGTACGGTCTTGATAGAGCTGTAGCTTTCGAACCCCACAGCTTCGTCGAGTTCCTGGATCGATGCCTGCATTGCAGCATACGCCGATACAAGCTCTTCATCTACTTCGTTCCACAATGCATTGAGCCAATGCTCTACCAGCGATTAGCGGAGCCCTAAGATAAATCGGGCCAACCTACTGATCTTCTTCTCGTCCACTAGACGTCTTACCCTGCCGCATACCGATAGCTGCATAGAGAAGATTCTGACGATTGCGATCGCAAGTGGACCAGATTGTGCTCGTCCTTCCAGAATCGATAATCGCTCGAAGAAACGAGCTGAATATGCAAAGAATTCTTCAACGCGGTCGTATTCAGCTCTGACCCCTGCGAAAGCCTGACCTTGTTGAGCGCTTCCTATCTGGGAGACAAATACTACTCACGGATATGAAGCGACTAGCAGCCGTGAACACCAGTCCCACTGGCATCGCCGGTGGAAACGCACTGACTGCAGCTCCGACTGCAGCAAACCCATCGATGCATTTCTGGAAGTCGCCGAGATGGTCACCCATAGCCGATCGGAAGCTCGACATCTTGCTACCGTCGTCTCGAAACCCTTTGAACTTCTTCATATCTGTATCGGTTTGTCGCATGACCTCGGTGATACTTCGTGCGCCCAAGGCCGAAAGGTCCTCTTTAGTGCGTGCATTGTAGTCTCGTATCGCCTCTGTCCATAAACGACCAAGATCAGTCTGTGCGCTTCGTTGTGAGACTTTAGTCGCCATGCTGTGTCAAGGGAGCTGGGAGATGAAGAGCTGGCGGAAGTATGGATTACCCTCTATATTTATGCGACGATGTGTAGTAAGTATTGGAAGGCTAAGGACACTCCGTTTCATCAACTGCAAGCGCCACCAGTGCGAGGTCCGATACACATGTGTCTGCCTGACGATCTGTGTGCTGGTGGTCGGGGGCCGGAAACGGGTATCGTCTATGGCCAGACGACGCGAACGCCTACAATGGCTGTATGGCGCGATTGGTATGCGGAGTATACAGGAGAACGCCACTGTATGTATTGAGGATAGCAGGCTGCTGTATTAGCAAGTTGCGCAAGCGAAGCAAGCTGAAAGCCACTTCACAAGGCCATGTGCCTGCGAACACGATCTATTGATGCGAGAGCTGCATGAACCAGCATAATGACAGGACGATCATAAGAGTTCCTTGTTCATCGGTAGATAATTAGACTAATCAACTGCGTCGCAGTGCGGCTGCTGTGCGCTGAAAGCATTTGAAAAATCGCTCGTTGCATAGCGTTGCTTCACGACGGGAGCGGGGAATTACCTCGCCCATGCTTTTCAGCCGAGCCACGCAACGATGGCGCGCACCCTGCAGCCACGTCTGATAACATCAACCATTTCTAGCGAAAGTGCAGGCGAAGAACCGTGGGGCCTGTCTGGTCGTAAGAGCACTCCGTATGGTCGGGTTGGATTGAGCACTGGAGAACTGGCGAAATGGTGTAGCGCAGATGCGTCGCGGTACGTACGTTTTATGCCGCAGCCTGCCGCTAACCTAAAGCGGCGAGGTGGGGCAATGAGCCGATGCCTTGCAAGTAAACCTGCCGTCTCATGAACGATCGAAGACACGATGGGCCAGACGGGCATAGGGGTCATCAGAACAACAGACACTGCTTGTGCTTGTTCCAGAATGAGATCGGCCCCTAGGCCGGCGATGTAACCTTCGATAAGCGATTCGAGAGACACATGCTGAGTTCTGCGACCAACAATACTGCTCGGCTATTTAGCCGTACGTAAGTTTCCTATGTGATACCTGCATCCACTAGCCCTCATAACCACCGAGGAGCACGATGTTTAACAGAGAAAGGATGTACGATCTTGCATCAGCAGCCTGTAGTTCGTGTGATTCAAGATCCAATCTTTATGACATTACATGATCGGTTCGGGTAGCATCGTCTCCCACTATGTACTGTATCATCAGAGATAATACGATGTGACAAGTCTTTCGGTCCCTGCGATAGACGGGTCATGTAAAGTCGCCTCTTTTGAGGTTGTTCTCATCCCCGCATGGCCTAACTTGCTTTCGGCCTCCTGCAGGATAGAGCAGCTGAAAACGCCAGCCTTTCGCATCTTCATGTCAGCCAAACTCAGCCGCAGCTGAGCAGATCTGCAATAGCACTATTTAGCAAGTTGTGCTGTATGTGATTATGTACCTACGCAAGAGTGTCACGCACTTGGTACCCAACTCACGATACAACGTCATTCACTTCCCGCTGTTGTCTCGTTGCTGATCAACAGACCAAATCGATCAAGGCACGAAGTCCCGAGACTTCCAAAGATCCTGATGGCCATGGCAGGTCTCGATATCGCGGGTGTGGTCGGCACTTGGGTCGCTGCCGGCCTTGCCGTCATCGCCTTGTTCGGTATCGTCGGGCCCATCCTGATTTTGCGTGCGTCTAGAACAGAACGACATAAAGCGATAGTCGGCATCGGATCAAGAAATCATGGCTATGTCTCCAAGGGGATCCCAGTCTGGCCTGGCGTGCGCCTAGCGCAAAGAGTTCGCGCGCCACGGATCGACATGGCCCGGAAGTTCAAGGACAAGGAGTGGATCGAATTTGATTCAAGACGGATGAAACTCGACGATAGCAAGGTCTCAGAGTCGCCTGCATCTTGGGTGTCTTTTGGAGCATTTCTAGAAGGTTACGCCGTTGAATTTGAGGCGAACAGCGACATTGCGGTCAGCAGCAGTTCGGCCTTTCTACCCGTTAGCAAAGCGTTCCTGATGACTTTTGCCCTCGTAGGGCGTTTCTCTGACGAGCCAGATAGAAGGCGCAAGATCAAAGGAGATGGGGCTAGGACGTGGGATAGACGCAATGCCAGGAAATACCCACAGTATGACTTCGAGGTTGGGGTACGACACGGTCATCGACTATTTACAGAGATTCATGGTCTGACTGGAACTTTGAGTTTCAAGATGCCCGATGAGGATAGTCATGAGCCTGTTGCTGGAGACATTGTCAAATCGTCATGGTCGGTTGTCTTTGACGGGGAGTCCATATTGGAGCCGCTTCAGATTCCTTCGAACCCAATCAGTCTAGAGGACATGACTATGCTATGTTTGGGCTTCTTACCCTTTTGTGGAGACAATTATATCAATTTTCTTGACCCTTTGGAAGATGACTATAGCAAGGGCGAGGATCGTGATATAGACGACACCAATCAGGTTGGAAAAGGATACACGAGATACACGAGATTAATTTCAAACACAAGGGTGAGGGACGTTGATGGAAACTATGATGACCTTCACGGCTATGTTCGGCCCATGTATAGGGAAAGAACGCCAAGACGCTTCAAGTCCATCATCGATCCGAACGACCCACCTATCACAGTTATCGCATATCAGCTTTGGGACATCATCCTGGTTGAAGCCAAAATCTTAGCACATTTGCCCCGGCAAGAAAATGCTAAATACTTCGCACTTCTTGAAATGGGACTCGATGGGAAGACTCAATCCGAGCTACGAAAGTTATCTGACCATACCTTTGTGCCAGCCGCCGCACCCTGGGTTCGACTGGATGTACCATCTTATGCACAAAGCGACTCCAGTACCGAATACTACATCAGACGTGTAGACGCTCAGCGAATCGCTCTGAGTTTGCTCAATATACCTTGGCACCCCGAGGGATATCTTTTACCTGGCGTCGCGAAGAAACACAGTCGAGCCAAAGTTATGCAACGGTTAGGTTCAATCTCTGGAAGAACACGTCCATTTCTCATTCGCCTCCGGCAAGGAATCTCAGCATTGAATCTTAGTTCCAAAGATGAGCAGAGCTTCCTAAAGTCCTCCGAACTGGTTGTCAAAAGAGCTGCCTCGTCGCCTACGAGAAGGTCCTTGCTGGAGCCACTCTTCCTTTTTGACGAAATTGTCAAAGACTTGCAGCATGAACGCGTCGAGGTCCAACAAATGGTCGGTATCCTGATGTTGACCAACGAGGAGTTTGCGGATCTGGTGTACCAATCTGCCCGACACATGACAGTCTCGTCCAAGGTGCCGATCGAGTTTGACTTCCGTGCTGGAACTTTGACGATCCCAAGCACGTTCGGCACCGTACAGACCTTTGAGTTAGATGTGGAGAATCTACAGAGGCAGCAGCAACTCCAGCTGGGAGCTCAGGGCAAAATTTCTGTTGAGCATTCGGACATCCTCAAAGCCGCTTTGCGGGCCTATCTGAGAAGTCTGATGCTTGCAAGTTGTTATGATGCAGAACCATTGACCGATTGCTTCGATAGTATCACGGGGGATATTTTATACATGGCATGACAAGCACACGAGATGGGTGGTATACAATTCCTCTATTGTCAAGGACATTTACTCTTGCACTTAGCCACCCAACAAACTGTTATGAACCTAGGCCTCCTATACATATCCACGAACTCAACCTAAACTCCTATCCACATCTCTGTTTTAGTTGACCTTGGCCTGAGCAAGGCTGTTGATCTGCTGAGCACCGTCCTGAATCTTGCCGTTGGCTGCCTGGAAGCGACACAGAACACCGGAGCGCTCCTTGACGTTGTTGTCGCACACCAGCTGGTTGTTTGCAACGCAGTTGAGAGCACCGTTGCCTAGAAATAGTGTGTCAGTATTGTCCTAAGAGATATGTAGGTATTCTACTCACATGCAGCTGGGCCTCCAGGCACACACTTGCCAGCGGCACCGTTGACAGTGCAGGCATCCTGCTTCAGAGATTGGTTGGGGATACAGCAAGCCCCGTTGGCTGCCTGGCGGGTGTCAAGCACGCTGCGAGGAGTGTTGCGTACGCCTTCGACATCGGTGATAGCGGCAGAGGAGATGGCGACAAGGCCAAAGAGAACGGCGGTGATTGAGAATTGCATATTGGCGATTTGAGTTGCGAAGTATATCGGTTCGGGGTATTAACAATTGATTATCGAAAAGTGTTGATGGTTGAAAGTGATCCGCGCAGCGGTAGTGAATGAAGTAAATGTAGAGTGAATTGGAAGACTGGCTTGGAAAAAAAACCTTGGGCAGGCGTATGCGCTACCTTTATACTGCGACTTCTGAACAGCATTGATGCTATATCGCTTTCCATTAAAGGAATGCTGGGTAAGCGATCCTGAGGCAGTCGATCATGCACATCTAAAACCCTTGCCCGGGCCCTGGCGGGTCCAGCAAATCGCGGTCAAAACAATGATTATTGCGCGCAAGCAGTATGGCAGTAGACGAAGCATACTGTTCTTCCTAGATGAGCAACATCCAATATGCCATGATTGAGCTTCGGGGATGAACTTGCACCTTGGTGATAGGCAAACGCGCGTTGTAGTCGATCTCGGACCATTGGTAGACAGCTGCAAGTGCCGTCAAACCCGAGTTGACAAGCAAACTGAAACACTTCCTGCCTTCTCAAACATGTGCCTTAGAAAGATATGAGACGTAGAACAACCCGCGGTTAAACGGCTAATTTAGGCTATGGTCTGTGACATGCATGATCAGGCGCTTCCAGGCGCACTTCGCATGACAGTCGTTCACTACTTACCTTCTAATAACAATCCACAACAAGTCGAGCGTCAGGATCGACGAAACCTTTCGTCTCCGTGCACCCGTTATCTTCGCCATGGCTTCGTCGAACACGACCTTCCTCGTTGCAAGACAAAGCTTGAAAATGCTGGCTGAACCACACCGCTCAGGCTTGGAGTGCCGCCGAGCGCCGGAAGATATCGCGAGAGGATTCGGAAGAGTTTAGACATTAGAGGGCTGCGGGACGGGTACCTGCGCATAGCGTTAGGGCTGAGAATGTCACGCGCGCATGCGACATTGGCGCTGAACACGATAAGAATCGCACACACCGCTCGCGCAGCGTCGCCGACTACGTAAACATTCTGCTCAAGTTCCCCAGAGTAGAAGGCATGTCCCCAAGCTGCGCCACAGGTCCGAGCGCTCGTCAGTCCAGTTCTCTTGGCCTCCGGAAGTTGCAGCAACATCCTGGATACCTCTGGACGCCTTTAGTGAGATGGAAAATCTTGGATTGGGCGTTGGGGCTGAGCGCTGTATAAGATGATAACAGCTCGTCGTGATGATGCACAGGCACTTCAGCTTGCCTTCTTGAGCTTCAGTCGACTCGCATCGCTAGAACCAAAATATCCCCGTCTTTGCGATCAAGTTGTTGTCCAAGGCCAACGATCCTGCAAGACCTATCATGGCACCGTCCTGGATGGAAAAGTTCATCGTGCGTGGCGAGCCACCAATCCCAGACCCCCTGCGTACCTCGTCGCAACCAACTCTTTCCCTCAACTACTCCGCGCTCGCAGAACACCGTCGCATCTTGAGCGCTCCAGGTGAGCACATGCCGCGCTACGTAGTAACTCGGAAGTCCATCATGGGGCCATGGGGAAGCAAATGCTCCGTCACAGTCCCCACCAACTCCGACCAGGAAATCGCCCTCATCGACTTTCACACCTTTCACTACGACATCAAGTTCCCTCTACGCGACCACTACATCGACATCAGTACGGCGAAGCGTAGATTTGATGCGAGCGGTGGGCTAGGGGAGCTACACTGGAAGGCAACGGGGATGCAGGTAGCGGGCGCAGCGTCGTGGGAGTTGCGGGATGAAACGAGTCTTGTCATGGTTGTGGACATTGATCAAACGCAGACAAACGGTAGGATTAGTGTTTGGAGAGAGACGCTGGATGAGCAGACTACGGAGGAGCTTGTCGTGGTTGGGCTTGCACAGATTGAGGAGTATAAGAGGATGCTTAGGCAGGCGAAGACGTCTGCGGTGGGTGTAAAACTCAACTGAGATGCTCTCTGCACATGTAGCAGGAATTTGATGTGAGTTTGGAGGGGAATCGCCAAGCAACACTATAGTCACAACTCAAGCGTAAGAATATTAGACCACAGGCTTGCGCGACTTGGAGATTGTGATTTGAAGATGATGAAGACACGAACGGAAGTCCGCGATGCTCATCCCTGCCGCATGCTTGCACCATTTTGTGGAGGTTTCGCGGCCCGATTTCTTGCGAAAACGCTATGCGCTAGCTGCGCCTTGCTATCACAGTCGGTTAGCTCCATCAAAAGCTGGGACAGTATCGAGATGGCCAAGGCAGTAAGCCAGTAGACTTTTACGCTCTCCAGGCGTCGTGGAAATGCTTTGGCGGTGTCCGCATGTTGAGATGCGCCCGACTCTTCGGAGCTAAACGAGGATGGCGGCCGAGGCAGGGTCTTTTTGAGCGGCCTTGGGCGGTGGACCCTTCTTTGATTCCTAAACATCCATGAATCATCCTTTCGACTCTCTGATCTCAACCAATGACCATCCCGACAGCGCCAGGAAACATGTTCCAGGCGCAGATGGCGTCATGCATGTCTATCCTTAGTCCATCTGTTCCTGCAATCGCGGCATGGGCCCTACCTGAGCCGAAACGGCTTATGGTGAAGCATAGATTTCACGCTTTCGGAGCGCGAGGCATGCGCAGGGCTAACAAGAAGGCTATCGATCCCTCCTCTGCTTGATGCTTGCTTCTTCTTCGCCTGACTGGCTTCACACCTCAAAGAGACAATCTTGAACCTACCGTCTGCTCTCCTCCCGCATTGCGCGATTCGCTTGCATCATTCCGCAAAGCGACAACCCCCACTAAAAACATTACAACAGCAGCAGCAGCAACAACATCAACGCGACAGAAACCCGCGCGCGCCAACTACATTCTAGAACATACGCAGCCTGGATAGTCGCAGGTATGGCGACAACGCCCATCGAACTTGCGTCAACCACCAGCACGCTTCCCACGCGCCAGAAGGCGATTCCCTACACATTCGCCGACGGAAGGCGGACCCCACTCTCTTCCATCCTCCCACCCCTCGTCTTCGGTACCGCCACGTTCAACCATCAGTACAACAGCGACCCCTTCGCGCTCGACACCACCGGTCTCGTCACCTCGGCGCTTACCCACGGTATCCGCGCCTTCGACACGTCCCCATACTACGGCCCCTCCGAACAACTGCTCGGCGATGCGCTCGCAACCCCATTCGTCCGGGAGACGTTCCCGCGCAACTCATACATGATTCTGACCAAGGTCGGGCGGATAGCAAGCGATGAGTTTGACTACAGCAAGGAATGGGTGCGCGACAGCGTCAACAGGAGTCTGGAGAGACTGAACACAGAGTATCTGGACTTGGTATACTGCCACGATGTCGAGTTTGTGAGCCCGGCCGAGGTACTGGAAGCCATCAAGGAGCTCCGCTGCCTTAGAGATGAGGGCATAATTCGGTACATTGGTATCTCGGGGTACCCTCTCGATGTGCTGGGTGACATGGCTGAGCTCATTCTCCGCGAGACCGGCGAGCCGCTCGATGCGGTCCAGTCGTATGCCAACTTCACGCTCCAGAACCAGACGCTGGCCGGTCCGCGCGGCATCTTGCGCCTCAAAAACGCGGGCGTCGACGTCGTGCCAAACGCCTCCATCCTGGGCATGGGTCTCCTCCGTCGCGAAGGTGTGCCCGTCGGCGCCCTAGGCGACTTCCACCCTGCGCCTTCTTCACTGCGCGAAGCAGTGCGGAAAGCGAGCGACTTCTGCGACGACTATGGTGAGCGCATCGAAGTCATCGCCATCCGCTTTGCGCTCGAGACATGGATATCATCTGGCGCGCTGTGCGGATCCCGTGGAGACCCCGCATCGGGTGTGGCCTGGAAACATGAGTCTATAGACGACGTCGGAGGCTCCAAGCTGGGCGTCAGCGTCATTGGTGTGTCGCGCGCCCCGGAGCTGGAGAAGACCATGCTTGTCTGGCGATCCATCTTGGATGGACTGGAGGGCGGCAAGGAGACTGCTGTGCAAGCTGGTCGCTGGTATCGCGCGTGGGAATGGAGCATGAATCGTAAGAGGGCAGTACAGATCCTTGCGGAGGGTGTACAGGAAGTACTTGGTGACGGCTTTGGCTACGCGTGGTCAAGTCCTGATCCAGGCTTCGTCAATAAGAGGAAGAAGGACGCAATAAAGGGAATTCAGGGTGATGCGCCAGCACCGTGGCTGACGCCCGCCGCCAGCCCGGAGGCTGTGGCTGTGAGAGATTCAAGTGAGGTCATGGAAGAGAAGTCGTTGCCGCTACGGTAAAGGAGAAGATGTAGCACGTGTATATAGTGAACAAAGCTGCACGCCTTCTAACCTCTATTCCTGTCCTTGTATCCTTTTAAGGAGGTATGTCCACCTCATACTTTCCACTCTGGTACATGGCGTTCGGCATGGTCTGGCAGAGATTCTGGAGACGAAGCAGTGACGCGTCCAGTCTCCTCGTCGACAGCCAGATCATCCAGCTCTACATAGTTCCCTTGTGATCCACGTCCAAACACTTCCTTTACAGAATCTCCACATTCTCCATTGACCGTTATGTCTGGCGTCTTCTTGCTCGATTGTCTTGTGCTCATTCGGTTCCCCGAGCTCGCAGCTTTGGAAGGGTACGATCGTGATTTGCTTCGTGATTTGCTTCTGCTCGAGCCTGTGTAGCCTTCGAGCGCGGAGTTGACCGCATGCTTGAGGACGACGCGAAGTACAGGAATTGAGGTAGCGACGATGGCCATGGAGCACTCTGCCACTGCCCATATAATAGCATTGTATGATTCATCTGTAGCTGTTAGCAATGAACCGTACATGGCTTGAAATGTCTTACATGATACATCCTGTGTTGTCAATTTTGCGATGTATGTGGATCTGACAATCGATGTGACTCCGGCTCTTCGATGAAGTCAGCTCAGTCTGCTACTCGATCAAGCAATGCATGAACTCACAGTATTCCCAGACTCATGGCGACACATGCACCGATCTTCTCTGCGGTACGCATCTGCAGCTTCCAAAGGATCTTCCACGGCAACACAGCAAGAGAAAAATCCATAAGTGCTGACCACACTGCGTCGCGTCGCAAGTCAGCAAAGGAATAAAGGTATCAACTTGGAAGCAGGGTACTCACTAGCTTGGAAACGTCCATATATAACAGAGGGTTGCTTGTCGATGCACTCTCCCGGTATGAAGTTCACAAAAGTTTTGGCTAGCGGTTTGCATTGCACCCATGGTATAATGGTAGCAGGGATTGCAAAGATCGCTAGGGTAGAGATGGCAAAGTAGACGTAGAGTCTGACCCATCCGTCCGTCAGCCGAAGCAAAGTGAGTCCAAAAGAGATCTTGCTCAGGGCAATCGCGATGGTGTATATCGTCAGTTCCGCTGCGCCGATATACATCATCTTGTCAAGATTGCGCAAGTCGACTAGCGTAAAGATTAGCGATCTGAGGTGTGAAATCCAAGACTCTGCTTTGGCGTCTTACGGTCAAGTGTATGTCCTCCATAGCCTACGTTGATAGACACTTGGTTGATGGAAACTTGGACCAGAAGTAAGATCTTTATCGTATAAGCGAACTGCTATCTGCATCGAGATGTTTTGGCACTTACCCAAGCGACCACAAGTGTGCAGTCGTCTAGCCACAGCTTCCCTTGACGCCATCGAATATAGAGCCGAGGGAATAGAAAGGCAGCCGCGACAGAGAGCAGCGACCAGGTGACCACGGACATGAGAGGTCCATGGGTCTCTTTTGGGTTGCTAACCCAGTTTTCGATGCCACTCATTTGGATTGGTTTCAAGGGTTGGCGAGAAGGAGAAGGAATTGAAGGGTATGCTCCTTAGCGCTATATCAAAATCCAAGAGCGGTCATGGCGGTACGATGCTGACGTGGGACAAGGATCAAGTTTATATCCAACGGCGTTGAGGCGAGGGTGAAGGATAGGGTTGCGGATGGAAGTTATCCGCATCGATAGTGGCCGGTATTCACCCTTTTCCTTGAGTGGTGGCACTGGTGGGTACTCACTCGGCTGAGAAGCCGTGTCCCATAATGCAAACTAGAACGGTGCGGCAGCAGTTCTGAAGAGTAAGCTTTGCCAGATGGTTGTGGGGACGCTTAGAACTGTACGTAGGTATCGGGCAAGTTGCAACACTGGCCGGGCTGTTGGGCGACGTTAATCAAGGCATCGTTCGCCGCCAATCATGCAATGCGGGCTTCTCTGCGCGACGTTTTAATGAAGTCCGCGGCGGGTAAGGCAGCCTGCATACTCAAGAAATTGTGATCAGTTCGGGCTGGAAAAGAGCAGTAGTAGCAGTCCATCTGTCAGTCCACATGTGGCAGTATGTGCGACTGTTGCTGCACGTTGGAAGCATAAACAACGGCCTAGTCAGCAGATCAGCGCTGGACAGATCATGCCCGCTAGACCAGAAGCGCTAATTTCGGAAACGTCTTGGCCCGATCGATAATTGCCGGCGGGTATACAGAGAGCTCTCGCAGGAACGCGGAGATGGAATATAAGCTCATCGTGTTCGCCCTTATAACAGTATAACAACGTACAAATTTCTGAGATCAAAAAATGCAGTAGTACTCGCAGCCTGGTGTTGTATCTGTCAAGTTGTTCTTATTTCTTTTGTTGCGACGTTGGAGCGCGTGGGTTAGGGGTTCAGAGTTGGGGCAAGCCGGGTTGGTGTTCTAAACCTTAATTCAAGCTTCTGCGTTGCTGCCAGAGCAGAGAGAGAGAGAGAGATGCTAGGCACCGTGACGAGCCACAAGGGCCCGCAACAAAAGCCTCGACGGTCGAACCATGACGCTGGGGCGCGTTATTCTCCCTGACCCGAGTCACTAGATCCAGCAGATCTCCCTGACCCGAGTCGCTAGATCCAGCAGATTCAGGAACGGACTGAACCCTGTGGCTGGCGCGAGCGGATGGTGGTTGTTTTAAGGCCCCTGCATGGAAGGCACCGCGCGAAGATCTGCAAACCCTTGTGGCTTTGGCCCAATCGCAACGCGCGCCGAGAAAGCACATACGTCGATCTCTCTGACCCAGGCCTTCCACTCTACAATTCGGAGCAAGTATACCGGGTTGTAAGGACTGTGCTAGAGACTACTTGACCCCGGATTGGCATCTCTGTCGGCGACATTTGGATGAGGATCATAGCGGCTCACGTGTGCGCAGCACTCATTTGCCACTATGAAAGTTGAACAATTTCTACCCTCATCCGACCGGACATTTCTCGCTTCAACTTCTCATCCTTTCTCCACATTCCTTCACACCTGAGATTGTTTTCGCAAACATGAAGTTCTCGGTACTATGCGGCACAACCCTCTTCTCATTGGCGACCTTCGCCTTTCCTGCGAGCATGCTCAAAGGGGACATTAGTGACGCGACCCTTGCGGAAATCACCGCTCTGACGGAGAGGATCGCAAGAGATCTAGAGAGCAAGCGATCGGGTGCCCACGTCAAACGTGCATTCGATGCAGAGGCTCAGCGCATCAGTACTACTGGTGATCACAAATACGTGAGTAGCGCTATTGGGATGCGCGACATGGAATCGCATTTGCTGATGGCATCGTAACCAGATTGCGCCAGGCCCCAATGATCTCCGTGGACCTTGCCCTGGTATCAATGTTTTGGCAAACCACGGTTACATTCCCCGGAATGGCATCTCTACAATCACACAAATGACTACGGCCGCCAATGAGGGTTTGTGTGCCTTTACTCTCTTATTTGCAGAGTGCTAACTATGTCAGTGTTTGGTATGGGCCTGGATCTATCAGGATTTCTAGCAGTCTACTCCGCCGTCATGGCAGGTGATCTCACCTCTTTTTCGATTGGAGGTAAACCTAAGTCAGGTGGGCTCCTAGGCGGTGTAACCTCATCACTCGGCCTTCTCGGAGAACCACAAGGCCTGAGTGCGTCACACAACCGCTTCGAGGTTGATGGGTCACCCACCCGATCGGACTTGTACTCAACGTATGCTACCCAGCTTTCTCTCCCTTGTTGCATGGCCAGCTTAACTCATTCCTCGTAGTGGCGACCCCGTATCCCTCAACTTGAGCTATTTCGAGCAGCTCCTCTCTATGCCTCTTGGCAAGAACGGCATTGACCCCTCCGTTATAACCCAGTTCCGCCTTGATCGCACAAGGCACTCAATCGCTACGAATGGTCATTACTTCTCAGGCCCGCTACAGGCCCTTGCGTTGAACCCCGCCACGTATCAATTCACCTACCGTTTCTTCGCCAACCACACTGCTGAGAACCCTGAGGGCTATCTCGATGCCAAGACGCTCATGTCATTCCAGGGTGTTACCGGAGAGAAGGGTAATTACAAGTGGGCTCGTGGGCAAGAGAAGATTCCTGAGAACGTGAGTACCCATCGTGACACCGTCCGCTTGCATACGCTAATGCCCATAGTGGTACCGCCGCGTTATCGGTGACGATTACAGCATCGCAGCGTTCGCTGCGGAAGCCGTTTCAATTGAACTCCAACACCCCGAATTTTACCGGTTTGGTGGAAACACCGGCCAGCCCAACACATTCACTGGAGTTGATGTCGACGACTTGACAGGCAAGTGATATCTTTGTACGGAGTTCATGTGAGACAAATACTGACTTTGCACACCGATCTTCAGGCAACGTTTTCAATGCGCAGACACTCCTTGAGGGAAACAACCTAATGTGCCTTGCATTCCAGGCAGCTAGCGTAGGTGCTCCTGACGTTCTCCGCGGATTACTTGGCAACGTCTTGGTCGCTGTGCAAAAGTTGGCCTCTGTTCTAGACCCGATCATTGCAGAGCTTGGGTGCCCTGAGCTTGTCAAGTACGACCGAACCCTGTTCAACGCCTTCCCTGGTGCCGCGGGTGCGATATAGAGCGCGATTCTACACTTCGCGAACATATAGACTAAACTTTCTGGCTTCAAACCCTCGTTGTATTAATACTACAAAGCTTTCATCTGCCCTGGTAGTCCTTGTGCCGTGCATGCTGCATACCAGCGAAGTGTCTGTCACTACCTTACATCACTCAACTCACCCACGGGTCCCCCATGTGCACCGGATATTGTCTCTCTAGTTCCTCCAACACCTCCCTCTCCTTCATTCTAGCCTCCTCGCTTGCGAAAACTGTAGCTTCGATATCGCGCACTTCAACCTGCTCTCCGTCATATAGACCATAATAACCTACATCGTTCTCGATTGAACTACAATCGATCGTACCCAGCACATGGGAGCTTGTATGCAGATGTTGCCACGTATTATTCTTCTTGACGGTGAAGAATTTCCAGGGCTCGACAAACCCTTCTTCGTCTCCCCTGTGGTCGTAGCCTTCGTAGGTTACACCCGCAGCCTCAGCTTTCTTCCTCATATCCTCCGCATAGAAAGGGTTGGGACTCCCATCTGCCTCCCTTGCAAGCGCCCTATCCCATGGCGCCCCAATCTCGCAATACGCATCCGAGTAGTCTGCCACAACGCAAGCACGCGCAGCTTGTACACGCATATCCGGCCGCCTCCTCGCGAGTTCGACGTACGTCTCCGGCACCGCGAACTGCGGATACCATATCAAGTACGGCAGCTCATATCCTTTCGTATCTACAGTAATGCGCTCGAGATTGTTGCTCATGACGAATCGTGCATGAAGCGCTTTCTTCACCCGCAGCGTGTCGAAGCGCGAGTCACCAGCGTCGAGCTGCTGCGCCACCCACTTTGCGAAAAGAGGGTGGTGGTAGATGCCGCGGACAAGGCAGGGGCCTTCTTGCTGTATAAGGACTGGTCGACGCAGGCGCGCGTACCGATCGATGTTGCCTTGTACAGCGGCCATGAGGATTAGGAGGTCTTTTTGCACTGTGGGTAGATCGGCAGGGAGCGGATTGTACAGCAGGGGGACCACAACGGACTGATTGGTCTTTGAGGCGCTGACGCTGTAAGTGTCGATGGACATGTCTTCTGTGATATCGAGATAGCGCTCTCTGAAGCCATCACGTCGGTACCAAGATGACGTGTTGGATTTAACGGACCAGGGCGTGGTGTATCGCTGCTTGACCTCAAGCATGGAGCGTACACACGTGTCTCCATTGATAAGAGAAGGGCGTGGAGAGCATGGTGTGTAGGTTCGCGTGTAGTCGTTGAAGACAGTGTACTTTACCGGCTGGGAAGTGATTGCGTTATAGATGTCCGGATTATTGTTATCGCGTGCTTCTTCAGCGATATGAGCTTCTGGGAGAAGGGCAAGTGAGTGGTAGAGGTCAGTATAGCCAGCTACCGCGCAGACACGGCCAATCTGGTAAATCATTTGCGGGTATCGTTGTAAGAGCGCTCGGCAAGTGTCTTGGCTGGGCGCGCTTGGATGCCAGATGCAGTAAGGAAACTCGTCATGGTCAAGCATGTCCGGTATGCGATTGTTCATGATGGCTTGAGCATTCAGAGCGCGGGTAAAGCGCGAGTCCGTGCCGTGAAGCTCTCTTGCAAAGCCGTCGTTGTATCTGATGCCTCGGATTATCGCTCGCTGAGCAAGCTCCAGATCCATGTTTGGGGGAATTTTGACTCCTAATAGCGCATCTTTAATCCATGACATGTCGAATCGCCGCAGCCTTCTCTGATGTTCTTCTTTTTCACGCTTGAATCTCAACTGGGCGTCCTTTTCCATATCAATCTTGCGTCGAAGTTCTAACAGGCGCTGTCTCTTCTCAGGAGAGAATCGAGCTGAGCTCGCCGAGGAGCTTGCCGCAGTGCAAAATCCACATTCGTCTATAGTGGCCAGGCATCTTCGTGTCGATGCCAGAGCCCTACTTGAGACCCGTGTAAGCCACCACATCAAGGACCAAGGTAGGAACTAGACACATGTACGAGGACGAATACAGCTTGGAATTCTATAATCGTAATCACAGTCTGGAGAGTCGGGTGTTGCGAGGGGATAAGAAGACTTCGCAGTTGCTGTTCTCGTACCGTACGGGAGGCCTAAGTGGGTACCCAGGCCTTACAGTAGCGTGTCAGTCAACGCCCCAGGTCAGTCAACGCCCCACCCACAACACAACAGCTTCATGAGTATTGCAGCTATAACGCCTCAACAAAACGTGATAAAATTGCGCAAAAGTAGATTTATAC
>NW_026260219.1:0-50306 GCF_024291825.1 Alternaria postmessia | reverse complement strand
GTCTATGTGTACGGAGTGGCAATTATAGCTACGTTAAGAAAATAAACACGTGTTTTGTGTGGGAGTGCTGAGATTTGTGAGTGATCAACATCCCCGGGTGATCAACATCCCGGTCAGCTAGCTTATGTGTAGAAATGGCCGACCTCGGGCGCTAACACCTACCACAACGTGTCGCAACTTTACGAGTGGAAGTGAAAGAATCTAGAGCGAAAGTCGAACATTCTCATTTCCGTGGTTTGTGGGGTCGGTATGTTCTAAGGTTAGAACAGAGACGCGATGGGGAAAGTACGAGTGCCACGGGCGCTGGTGGGGAACGTCTTAGCGTGTTTGCGACTTCAGCTCGTTCTTGTAGATATGTATTTACGTACCTCTCACAACGACGCAGCGTAGAGATTTTTACTCTATTCTGTCCATTAATACGCTACCAATCCCATGCAGAGGGTATACCTTCACGTTCCGTTGTCGTAGCAATCTCACCCCGCTCATCTTGAAGGAAGTGTACTTTGAACGTATGACCAGCGGAGCCACGCACAATGACAACAGGTGCGTGTTCATCAATGTTGAACCCAACAATATTACCGATCACTTTCTCATAAATCCAGAGTGATTCGTTCCGGAAGTACAATACCGGTCCTGGACTCAAACCTGTACCCTGGACATTGATATAAGTCGTCGAATTGCCGTCAGTTATTGTACAATCGTGAGAACCTTCGTTGACTACCTGACCTGCTGTATTAGTCTCCTTCCAATGGGCAACAGTAGCGTTTGCGAAGTAACGGGGAATTTCGATTTCGTACCGCACTTTGTAGCGGTCATTGATGTGATCCAACCAAGCAGTAGCTGTGGAAGTTCCGATATCTGTCGAACGGGACGCATCACGCCCGACTCGATTCCGTACTCTAAGTATATGGACCCATTGTGTCGGTGTCATCAGCGCCCACTGCGTCTTGATAAATAGTGACATTACCAGAAACTCAATCGTGAGCCGGTCGTTGAGGTTGAGCGCCAACATAGACATCCAACTTTCGTGAGAACTCGGCGAGATTCGACTTTCGGCGACGACTGTAGAGACAGTATGGCGCATAGCCTGAAGGAAGCGCGAAGGATCCTCTGAGCATTCGAGGTCAATACCGAACCGCGCCCAGATTGTGTCGAGACTCAGGAGCGGCCTAACTATGCCGTCGATATGTGTAGCTATGGCATCAAAGGTGTCATTACTTGCGTAGTTCGAATCAGCCCAGAGCTCGGGATTCAAATCGAAGTCGACATGGTAGACTTCCTGTTCTGAATGGTTTGGAAAGCACACTGCACGACAGCCTGGTCATGTGTTTGGACAGGCTTCACTGCCAATTCCATATAACCATCTCGCTAGACAATAGTGATGGAAGGTATGGCGGCATATAGTCTGAACAATGGCCGAGGTGTCGGGATTCCAATCATCGAAACAAATTGGACACACTGGATCGTCGGAAGGTCCTGAAGGTTTGACGTGGGTTATAAAATATTGCTCACGCGACTGTGCAGGTAAGTATATCATGTCCAAAAGAGTCTGACATGTTATTTTCTACCTGACCGGGAAGTTATATACGCTACATGTAAATGTATATTAAGCTAACTGCATCTCGGCACTGTGAATTTGCGGCGCAATTGAAATCCCTTTATGTCACCATATAGTCTTCACACATTGTACACAAATGACACCGTATAGTGTGAGCACGAGCGTCGTTTCAATGTGACCGACAGGCAAACCAAATTTCTTTGTTTCGATCTGATACCTTGCTCTTGCTAGCTGTATACAACAAGCTACTGATATAACGAGCTACTGAAATTCTGGATTCAGATCGAGGATGTTGTGCTGGAGGTTTCACCGCGAGTACCTTGGTACCTAAGATGTCGAATCTAAGGCCGTGCCAATCTATACTTGTTCATCTAAGACTGGGAACCTACAGTTCGGACTGCGACGGATCTGAGCGTCAGTCTGAATATCAAAGCCTATTGTGTTTTCATACATTGTCGCAAGCCGGAAATGTAATGTCGTCATCTCGAGAGAGAGATGTCGCCGTTTGGTCTTTGCGGAGTTAGTGCCATTCCCTTGGTCGACCGGTACTACATTCTACTAGCCACACGAATGCATTGCATCTCCGTCATGACTCATGGATGCCCGAACGACCAAGTCGCTTTCGGCAACTGATATCGCAAGAGCGGGGATGAATGTTCAAATTGTTGATAGGACGAAGCGGCACCTCGCAGTTCGCGCCTGCCTCTTCCAGCGTAGCGAAGTCGACTAGCGTCGCGAGGCCCAAGGCGTGTAAAGCTTCAGCAACTCCACGAAGCTTCAATCGGCGTTACAACGGCGGGCAATTCAACGTTCTAAGTGGCTTTTGCGTGTAAAGCAGGGTCGCAGTATTACCATTGCATCTCTTCCGATCCCAAGCTCTTGCCATCAGTCAATCAAGGTAACCCTGGGGTACATACATGACTTTTCTCCGAACCGCGATGCCGTTCCGGAGGCGATCGTCAATCGCTCAGAGTACCAAGCATACCACGGCCTTCCTTTTTGAGCAACTATGCATGCATGCAAGGCCCGTTGCTCTTAATCTAGTTCCTATCACATCCGCCTCGCTGATTCGCCAGAGCATTGTTCGCCTCGTTCTACACGGGTCTAGCGATGGCAAGTACAGGGTAGCACCTGCAGCTATGATGTCTATTGCCTTTTGAACGCGCAAGTTTGCTACCAGGTCCGTGGGACAGGCTGTGCAGGTATAAAATGGTTGAGGTCGTTCAATTGACGAGATGGCACGGTGAGCTTGGAATTAGCTTTTTGAGCTGTTTGTCGTGTTGCTTGGGTTGAAATCATGGCTTCCCTTTTCAATGCCGTCGCGGGCCTCTCGCTGGCCTCAGTTGCGCTTTCCTCGCCAGTTGCACCTCACGTCCATGCGCGACAATACAATGCGACAAGTCCTTGTGCCCAAGTTGGCGCTGCGATTGCCGGCAAGAACATTACTGCAGGTACTGCCACTGTACCTGCTGAGCTTGCATGGGATTGTATCAACTCTGTCCCCTTCAACCAGAGCGCTGCTCTCGCCCTGGTAGACGGCGTTGTTCCTTACTTCAGATGGCAGAGTAACACGGTCTGGCTGAAGGACCCTCCAGCCGAGTATGCCGAGAAGGTGCAGCCACCAGTCGACATCTGGGGCGAGCTCGAGGAGATCAGAGCCAAGGTTACCTCTGGAGCGTATGAGAATGAGTACGAGGTAAGTTTCTGTCCATGATCTGATATCAAGAGTATGAGCTAATCCAGGATAGTTCGGATTTGAGCTCTACACTCTCTTGCAAAGCACCCACGATGGTCACTTTGTGTACGTCCCTGACGTTGTAGGCACAGTCTTCAACTTCGCCCGTCCAGTGCCGCTTGTATCTGTGTCCAGCGACGGAAAGGAGCTTCCTCAGCCCTATGTCTATGCGGACGTACTGGCCGAGTCACTCGGCAGCGCCACTTTCACACCCTCACCCATCACACATATTGATGGCGAGGACGCCAAAGACTTCCTGGAGAACTGGGCTCAGTATGGATCTCTCCAAGACCGAGATGCGTTGTACAATAACGTCTTCTACGAGCTCGCGACCGTGTCTCTTGGCCCTGTCGGATCTGGTATCGGTACCTTTGCAGGTTCTGGTCGTGGTCGCTGGATTTACCCAGGTCCCACTACCGAGCTTACATTCGAGAACGGTACCAGCCGTACCTACGACAACTTTGCTAAAGTCTTGATCCCATTCGATGGTATCACCGACGGAGAGAGCCTGTACAAGCTCTGGTTTACTGGCCCAACCCAAACTGAGGAGCCAACGCCTTCCAACTCGACCTCAGCCACCCCTACATCTTCCGCTACTACTTCGGCTACACCGGTGCCCACTATCCCCGCACCTGGATACCCACCACCAGTTTTCCGCGAAGCTCATAACTTAATTGGCGGTTACTTCCTCGAGGACGACTACTCCGATGTTGCTGTACTCTCCGTGCCATCCTTCGTCGGTATCGACGCACAGGAGGAATTCCAAGCTACTGCTGCCAACTTCCTCGCCGCGGCCAAGTCTGCCGGAAAGAAGAAGCTTGTTATTGATGTTTCTGCTAACGGAGGTGGAACCATTCTGCTCGGCTACGACTTGTACAAACTTCTTTTCCCACAAGACATCGACCACGCGGCTGCTGATCGTTACCGTGCTTTCGAGGCCACCGAGATTCTGAACCGCAAGTTCTCTGAAGCTGCTGAGGGTGTACCGCGCGTGGTCGACAGCCAGAACGAAACGCTTGCGGAGCTGGTTGATGGTGTGGTTTCGTCTGTCTTCAACTACCGATCTGATCTTGATGTCAACAGCGAGAACTTCGAGAGCTGGCAGGACAAGTTTGGCCCTGGTCTCGAGCAAAAGGGCGACAATTTCACCAACCTCTTCCGGTGGAACCTCAGCGATACACTCATCCCACTAAACTCGGGCGGTATCTACGTCCACGGTTATGGTCCACTTTCAAACTACACCCAGGCTCCTTTCGCCGCCGAGGACGTTGTCGTCGTTACCGATGGGTACTGCGCGTCAACCTGTACCATCTTCTCAGAACTCATGCGTCAACGCGCCGGCGTCAAGTATATCTCTCTCGGGGGTCGCCCACGTGAGGGTATCACCCAAGCCGTCGGTGGTGTCAAGGGAACGAACAACTTCCCCTGGAACTACATCCAATCTCTCGCCCAGTACACTGTCGAGGAGCTCTCTACACCCGAAGAGGGTGCTCAACTCAACACCACTGAACTAGGCGAGTACTATGACAATACAGTTTTCTACCGCTCTTCCAACAACGCTATCAACGTCAACTTCCGTGACGGCATCCGCGATGGAGATGAGACAAACACCCCTCTCCAATTCGTCTACGAGCCTTCTGACTGCCGTATTCTGTATACCAAAGCTATGACAGTTGATGTGACTGCTATCTGGAAGGCTGTGGCTGACTCGACCTGGGGTGGCGTAAGTCACTGTGTCGCTGGAGACCTTGGTGGTTACTCAACATCCCGCATGGCCAAACGTGAGCTGAGCGTGTCCGAGAGGGCGCACAGCAAGAGGATGCAGTCCTGGAGGAGAGACCTCAAGACGGCTGACTACCCGCTTGATGTCAGGACTGACCTCAGCGGGGTTAGCTTCGATGGAAACGGCATTATGTGGCCATAGATAACGAGCGGTATATGTACGGTGAACGTGGTCTAGCATTCATATGACGAATGAACGTTATGTTTCTAGCGTATCTAATACAAATTCTACAGTCTGCAACCGTCGTTCGTCAGCTTTCATAGAATTAGAGACATCATTGCGTGATGCTCGTAACGATGACAAGGCCTTGTCAGACTGGTGCATATCCAGTCTGACCGACTATATTCTTGGCAGCCAGCATCCAGCCAGAGAGTGGATCAGATCGACGAACAGCTCGAAGCGAAGAGATTGCAAGGACGTTCAGTCTGCTCGACGCAAGGTGCATCGATCGATCTCACCAAGAGCGTTGCGGCTCACGCGTCGGGATAAAAACTGTCCGCAACAAAAATAACATGTTGTTTAGCATATGTACATTTGTTCTGGGAACGATGTCAATCCTTCGGGTTGTCATAGCTACCCGTTTGCTGTGCTCATTAGATAGTGTTCGCGGTGGTATTCTTTCTGCCGTTCCTTCTGTTCATCGCGCACAGAGCGCTTCGAGAAGAAAGCATATCCGAATGTCCGAGTAGCACGATCTCCAGCAGATTTCTCCGATGCAGCGAAGGGAACGGACATGTGCTTTTTTACTCCGGTGTTACAGAAGTGAAAAGAAGAGAAAATTGCTAGCGTGGGGAACTGGACGTCGACATTCCAAGCTACATTGACAGAATCGATCGATCTTGCTGCACTACGCCATGAAGACACATCGTGTGTTTTTTCCCCGGGCAACGGAATAGGAGTCGGCGAAGTGGGTGGGTGACTGCAGGCTTTTTTCTTCCCCATAATACCTAGTCTTCCGGTATATCGCGATATGATGCTGCACGGCATCGAGCACACGCAACTGGCATGCCGTGTCCCGGTATTTACTGCTGCCTTCCCGCAGCAACATGGTCCGTAGATGCCAGAAACAGGTGATCCTCAGGTGTCGAACCGATCGCACGCGACAGCGCGTGAGAGTAGCCCACTATATAGCGCAGGATGCAAGGGCTTACGTCAAGCTACCCGGCAGGGTCTGGAGGGTCTAGACGCAGCGGAGCGGCCAGAAAGCAGGTTCTTTTGCAAGGTTTCATGGCGCAACGGTTATAGCGGAGTCAGTTTTTCTCCGTGTGCACGGATGGCATGTGTCGGCTAGCTCCCTTGCCTGACGAGGGGCTCTCGTCATCCTGGTTGGCTTTCGCAGCGTTCGATGCTTTTCGAAGCATTGCGCATTCCGCGGAAGAAGGAGAACGGGATGACACACGTTGGACGGCATGATCTGTCCTGATGATTTGCCCGTCATCGTCGATGCTCCCACAAGGAACCCGCGGGTGCGTTACCCGCAGGCGACAGATCTACCCAGATGTTTACGTTGACCATCGCTCATGCCATGCTGATCCGATGCTGGTCCACAGAAAACAACGCGAGTCGCATATTCAGCCACCAAGGGCGTGGCAGGAAAGTGCACGGTGGACGGGAGAAAGCTTGCAAACTGCATCATGCACGGGAGATCTTCGATGTCATGCCAGCATCGTCGATGCATGCCAGACGTTATGTGCAGCTAGTGCCGACGCTAAGATGAACAAGGCCGATGCGGCGTTGGATCGCGGGAATACGGGGTGTGTGACCTGATGGATATTCCTTGGAGCAAAGTAGCGCGATTGGCAATGCGAAACGGCGTTCCGCTGGGTATGCGAAGAGATCATCACGATGATGTTCGCGCAGCGGGAAATAGGCAGGATGATGCTGGAGGGAACCTCGCAGGCATCACTCCGCGCTCTCCATGGCCGATAAGTTGATAACTGATACTGATAACGAACCTTATTGCCGGACCAAAGACGACGCAGCCACACGCATGTGTCAAACAGTCCAGGAACCTTGGGTCAGTAAACTTCAGAGCTCACCCAGCCAACAGAATCCAGCGGCCTTCGACCCGATTTACCCCGTAAAACGGTTCTTTTGCATGCGCGTTCACGATCTCTCGATCCTCAAGGCATGGCTCTGGGGCCCCCCACGTATTCTTTTCTCCTGATTAATGTGCGACAAAACCACCGGGCGACCACTTGAGAAGAAAGCAGACGATATTGACCGGTCAATTACAAACTCTCCGTGCATCACCCGTCTGGCGCGCCATCGACCGCCGATGGCATTTCCAACAAAACCCATACCCACAATTACAGCCATGGGGATCAGCGTGCCCTGCATCGTGCCTGGCGCATGGCATCGAGCGATGTCATCCCGCCCCTTCGACTCCCCTACTGCAAATAGAATAGTGCTGACGCGGAAAAAGAGGAGACTGGTAGATCCCCAGAAAGATCCGACGTGGACATTGCAAAATCGCATGTCGACTGAGTAAGTCATCCACACGCCTGGATGACAGCCGGGGGGTCGTGCGCCGCGGAGGACAGATTGGAAAGGGACAAGTGGATCCTGAGGCTGCATCCTGACTCTGCGCAATGTTTGACTTTTGCTAGCATGTGCGACAGTACGAAAGATGTGTGTTTTACATGGAGGTTATTGTTATCCGCGTTGGGTAGTAAATTCCTAAGACAGGAGGTCACAAGACCGCGCGCTCGACGGACGAGGTTCAGATTAACAGTTCACGCTATACGTGATTGGGAACTAGCAAACAACGGATTGTGTGCACGCGGGGTTTTGCATTTTCCGAAGATCATCGGATCGTACTGCGCAGTTTGCTGTATATTGAGAGAGCCTTGGCGAGCATGAAAACGTGCCGTAAACAGCCTAGGGCTATGTTGGCTAGAAGACTATAGTCCGGAAGGTCGAGGGGAAACTGAAGCGGCAAATAAACGATCACGATGCATAGCGTGGAATGTTGTGGGTGCGAAAAATCGTATTTGCTATTAGCGCATTGCGCGACTGATGCTAGGATATTGTACAAATGGGGTATCATATGCTCAAATCGCCGTCCAGGCCAGCTGTTGCAGCGTGGTAACCTAAAGGCCAGCTTCATGATTACCTCCTCATAGTGCGATTGACTATGCCAGTTGTTGGCCGATGTCCTCGAGACGTCGGCAATTCGGACAAGGCGAACAGTGCGCCCATGGGCGTCTTCAGCGAGATGTGCCAAAGGGCAATCTTGCAGGTACATTTCCCCGTGGCTCCTGTGGAGCTCCCGGCCGCGGCGTGAAAGCAAAACGGCGATAGAGGCGAGGGGTGACAGCGGATGTCTATGTATGCGTGTAATGGTTTGGGCGACGGGAGTGGTTGTCGGTAGTCGCGGTTATTGGCTAGGCAATAATAGTGTAGAGAGAGTAGATAGGAGGCTGGGTGGTGGGTTTCAGCCAGCGCTGTAGCCGGTCATCCGTGCGCAGTGGCTGCAGTAGTAGCGATTGGTGCCGATCTGGTACATGTTCGCCAGGCACTCGCGGCGACAGCGGCAGCAGGAGAGAGTTGAGGGGGAGCCAAGACCCATGCTGGAGGTGGAGCTGTTTGAGCTGGAAGACGAGGTGCTCGAGGTGCGCTGTTGCTGGATGGGCTCAGGGGCCGGGCGGTGGGCGGCCTGGGTTTGCAGCTGCAGCAGACGCGATGCGTCTGAAGGGCTCGTCATGTAGAGAGGTGGTGCTGGGCGGAAGGCCAGCAGCGGATGGGTGGGGTCCGAGGGAGTGTAGGGTTGGTAGTCGGAGATGGGGCTGTGAGAGGGAGTCTCGAGAGAGAAGTGGACGGCCGGCAGGATGCTGAAGTAGCAGGAAGGAGCAGTGGGGAGAGATTCGGGTGTTAGGTGATCTGCGCTCATGATAGGGCTTGTAGGTGACTTTGAGTAGGATGACCGGGTGTCTGAATCACTGCTGGGTATGTGGAATCGCCGTCGCCTATATGCTCGTACGGCCATCGAGCGATGCAAGATCGGCCAGTTGCAGGCCCTTTGCTGGGCGGGGCAGTGCGCCGGGCTGATTGGCGCATGGCTTGGGCCGTGGACGTGAGTTCAATCACCCAAGACGCTGGGTCCGAAGGCTTTGCAGGCCTTGCCCGAGCTGAGACAGTCAGTTTGCGATCGGCCACTGGGTCCCGATCGTGGCTGCCCTTGCCCCCCCGCACACGAGCCAATCCTGCCCGCCCACAGCATAGCGACCGGCACCCATCGAGATGACACTGATAGTTAACATTCTCATCGCTCGATGAAACCGCATAGCTGCAACATGGCATTTTTACCTCTTGCACTTGCCTTTGCCGTTGCTTGAGCTCACAGGAGGTGCCTACTGTCTGCCGAGCCTCGCACGCGTCGCCACCGGCGCTGACTGTGTGCGTGTCGCCTAGCAACAGCTCCTGCCCTGCACAGCCTCTCTTTCCGCTGCAATCACTGTTTGTGACTGTGTCGTGTCACGTGTCCACCCGCCAGCCTCCCCGGAGCTCGCGGCCTCCTGCCTTGCATGCATCATCATCCGGCTGCCGAGCACCGGCTTCGTTACCTATCCATCACGATCCCTTCACGCCCCTCATCCAACAACCACCCCAATGCGGCAGTTTCTGCAATAATCCGTTGAAAGTAGCTCTTGACCGCGGACTTTGCAACCGCAATCCTCGCAGCCTGTTGCTGCCCATCGTCGATGTCAAGCGGGCCGAACCGTTGGGCTGGCGGTCTAGATCAAGGCCATGAACCCCCCATTAACCTGGGGGAACCACCGCGCCAACTTCATAGGACCCTGTAACCTTTGATACTGACTTCCAGAGCCCTGCAGCCACGACAATGAAACGCTGCTGTTGCAAATTCTACTAATAAACTCTTCTGTTCTCGTCTCGACTACAGCACCCTCTTGCCAGGCTAATCTACCTTTTCGCAAACGACGACGACGCACGACGATGCACAACAACGCAAACAATGTGCTCGTCACACGAGAATCGCCGGAGAGATACACTCCCGTTTCAAAAGTCTACAATCACAGTGCGGCGCCGCTGACTCCGTCCAACAAGCGCTTACGTTGCGTTCCGGAGAGTTCCATCATCCCCAGCGCCAGCATACAGTCGTGGACCTGCATAGATGTGCTACCATCTTCCGACCCAGGTAACAGCAAACGCTCTCGGTAAACATTGCGAAGACAAAAGCCGGATTCGCTGCATCTTACACAACGCACCAGCCCTGCATTACACCGTTGTGCACACAAGATCCCGCCGGGGGGCGGTCTAGAACCAAATGGCCGTAGCTGAACGACACCCAAGGAGTCCAGGCCGCGACCACGTTGCACCCGGTGACTAGATAATCGCCACCCCAATTGTGGGCCAAAGAGTCGAAGATTCTGATGGACCTTTTCTTCTTTAAAGATTGGGGCGGCCGGGTTTGGTGAGGGTTTATCGTGCAAAAGAAACGTGGTTCTTCTGAACTTTGTCTAGTCCGCTAATACTATGGTTCTGTAGAGAACCAGCCAGTTACACAACCCGGAGCTCCACCGTCGGTATAGTCAGCTGAGCTGCCTGGCCAGTGTGCGTTCCGGGCCTCCATTCAGGCAGCAGCAAAGCCTCGGGCAACGGAGTTACCGACGTGTACCGCATAAAGCAGGGCCACGTATATGATCAGGGCCAGGCTACCATCGCCGACAAAGAGAACCGATTTTTCAACACATGGAAGGAAAAAGCAACACATTCTCGTGGCCCTGCTCGCTCGACGCTGCGCGACGGACACTGAGCTTCGAAGCCAGACACACCCGTCAGTACCGTAACGTGACAAATGGCGTCTTTCAAGCGCATAAGAAAGGTTCTCTGGGAATGAAATACCGAGTGATTTGCGGGTTTGCGCAGAAAACATCGGTCGTAGCCATGACGCCGCGCGTGTACTAGTGATCAACTTGATATGGGACCCAGAATTGAAAACCTGCTCAGATCGATCGTGTTCGATTCCAAGACATACTCGTACGAGAAATCAGGCATAGCTCCTGCAAGTCGCATTGGCTTAGTAGTACTATAACAATTCGAAGCAAGTGGCCAAAATAACCTTAAGAAGGAGTTCGGCTATGCTAAACTGTGCTCTGAAGCATATCCTACAGCGTCCAATAGCGCTCTTGACACGAAATAGCGCGAACACCTCCAGGTGCTTTGCTAGATCTACCTAGGAAAGATCAGCTTTTTGGCATCCATAGGTTTGTCCTACAAGATCCGATTGCAGGCCTAGAATATGGAGAAATGCAAAATCGATTTAGCAGTTACTAGAACAGTCAATTCCACGATTGCAGCTGGCTCAACGAAGGTTGAATGCGACGTCAAGATGGTAAACTTCTTGTCTCGAGATAGGCGCGCAGCTGATACATACGCGGGTGATTTATCCACATCTGGATCAGCACTTATGGTTCTGTTGCCGTCCAGACAACGTCATTGGTCACTTTGATAGCGACGGTCATGTGCAGTGCACGCAGGCTGAATGTGCGTGAACACATAACTACTGTGGATATCGTTCCTTTTCTTCGTCGATAACCCTCTGATACCATGTCCTGATGCCATGCACCATTCCTCAGCATGGCGCAGACTCCAGGCCAGACGAGCAAGGTGACATCTGCGTTGGAGCTGCACGGTTGGCTCAAAATGGACGCGGTATCGAGGCCCGATCGCCCATGAGAATGATCCCATAGGCAGCCTTAGCCGCCATCTGTTCATTTCGTCCTGCGCAATTTTTTACAAAGGTCGCACCGTCGCGCAAAAGCTGCTCACGTCACTATCGTGGCAATCGTCACCGGCCCGCTGTCGAACGAAACAGCGGCACATCGCTAGGGAGCCCCACCTCTCCGAACCCCTCCATCGCGCTCCTACAATCTTCACCACACCTACCAAGTACACACATCAACACCATGGGCAAGCCTCCGAACCTATACGCTTTTCAAAGCGCTGCTGAGCTCGCCCCGAGCCTGCGCACCTACGTTCTCGACGCCCAAAACGCTGCGCTCGAGCGCCACCAAGTTTTCCGTGTTGCCGTCTCCGGCGGCTCCCTGCCCAAGACGCTTGCGCAAGCGCTTCTCAAGGAAACCAATGGCGAGGGAAAGGTACAATTCGACAAGTGGGAGATCTTCTACGCCGACGAGCGCGCCGTGCCCCTCGATCATGAGGACAGCAACCACAGGCTGGTCAAGGAGGAGCTTCTCGACAAGATACCGTCTGAGTTGGGAACGCCCAAGGTGTACCCAATCGACGTCAAGTACCTCGATGACGTACAAGAGCTGGCGGACCAGTACGAAAAGACGCTCGTCAGTGTCTTCGCTGCGCGCGATAGCGTAAAGCTGCCACTATTCGACCTGCTCCTGCTTGGCTGCGGACCGGACGGGCACACGTGCAGTCTGTTTCCCGGCTCTGATCTCCTGCGCGAATCCGAGGCGTGGGTACTTTCCATCTCCGACTCTCCCAAGCCACCCCCGAAGCGCATTACCATCTCCCTTCCTGTCGCGCAACACGGACTTAAGATTGGCTTTGTTGCAACTGGCGGAGGAAAGAAGGACATCATGCGTCAAATTTTCGATACCGACGAGGGTCAACAACTACCATGCGGTCTGGTGAACCACAAGGGTGGAGACCGAGTTAGCTGGTTTGTCGACTATGCTGCTATCGAGGGTGTTTCTTTCCCAGCGCGCCGCGGTAGCTTGTGAGGACATTGGAGAGAGTAGCAATTCTGCCCTTCGATCATTTGCGCTTTCGTGTTGAATGGAATTACAAAGCCATTTCTCCAAGTATGCATTGGGTCACTCACTCAGCTTAGATACACTAGATAACGAACTCTGACGACATTCCTCTTTCCATATTGTGCCAGACTTGCTCTTGCCATATGTCAGGGTTCTAGCCATATGTGGTGTTAGCGCAATGGTCCGCGCTCATGGCGGGAAGTAAACACCCGATGTTTTGTGTGTTTGTGCATACCTAACAACACCAAACCAAGCTACCAACGCGCGTCTACAATCGAGCCGCGACCTGCATCAAAGATGAACGCAAAGCCACGCTCGCAGATAGGTAGGATCGGCCATGCGCCGGCACGAACCCGGGTAAGCCTAGCCTCCATACTGTTGCAGGCAACGTCTAACAGAAGGTAGACCGCTGCATCTGTCACTCCAGCTGAGAACGATCAACAAGCAGCAAGACAGGGCACGAGTAGTATCGTGCGTCCTTCACCGAGTAAATTACCGTCGTTCCAAGGTGACACGGAGACTCGTCGTAGCTTACTGTGGGTGACCCTAGGCACACGATGTTTCCGGCTTCACTAACCATCTCCCAACCCAGTCCCCAACCTGGTCAACATAGATACAACACTCGGTCAAGTATACTCCCAGAAGTGTCTGATCAAGATGCTGGCTCTGAAGATACAGGAGACAACTTACATGAGGCGCAAGATCAACCCGAAGCTGCATCAACAACACAAGAAATCCAGGCCCCTATTGCAGTACCGGGACGTCTTCGACCCCGATCAATGTATCAAACTGGCACTCCATCATCTCAGCGCACCGAAAATACGGAAAAAACGAGTGCTGCTCGTTCTATGCGACCCCCAACTTCAATAAGCAAGCTTGCGGGGCCACAGGCAGGACTGAGCCGATCGCAATCTTTGCGAAAACCAGCTGCTACATCACAACCAGCTCATCCATCAGGTCTTTCCGGTCATTCTCGGACGCAATCGACGAGTACCATATCAGCTCCACGACAGAATGCTGCTAGGTCAAACACAGTTTCCGAACGACCAAAGTCGCTACAGATAGCACCAAGTCGTACCACCAAGACCAACAGCACAACCTCAGATGCGCTCCCTGGTGCCACCAGGATATCGATACGTAGCACCGGTATTAGTCGCACTGCCAGTACTCGGACCAAACCAGCAACATCAAGTAGTCTACCAAGTAGCGGTCCTACGCCCAGGGCGGAAGAGCCTCTTGCAACACAGTCGAGACGTAAAGAAGCTGGGCCAGAAGAGCCGAAGAAGACTAATCGACCAGCTTTCAGCACGCTTCAACAGCACTTTACACCGCGAAAGGTAGGGAAGGCCCCAACTGCCACTTTTATCAACCCTGCGCCCCAAGCGCCATCGTACTCGCTTTCACCAGAGACAGTCAGTCTTCAATCAGAGCTACTTCAACTTCACCTCCTGCACGAATCGTCGGTGCAGGTGTGCAGACGCTGGGAGATCAGCGCGAAGCGTAGCTTGCACACAAAGTTTGAAGAGGTGGCTAGCTTATATGGAGTCATGTTAGAGAATGAACGTGCAGCACAGGAGCAGAAGAATCTTCAGTCTTTGTTAGAGTGGAGTGCTGGCGGCTCATCTCTAGGAATTGTTGAGCACATACAGATTCTCTCGGAGCCTCTTCACGAACTGCCGTCATTGGTCGAATCCGGTGGTCGACTGCAACGTCTAGTGGGTGAATTCGAACACTGGCTTCTTTGGGTCCAGGATGTTCGGTCCGCTCGACAAGACCATGGTAGAGCCAAGACGGCGTTTGGTACAATTGAAGGTCTTGGGGATGCGTGGAAAGCCGAAAACGCCACGCTATCTCGAAAATTGACTGCCCTCGCCCCTGACCTGAACAGACTAGCTTCACCAACACCCGGATCAAGCATAGCATGCATAATCGAAGCATGCACATCAATCCTACACGGGGTCTTGGATGAGTTGCAAATAATGCAAAAAATTGAGACTGAAGTGGTGTCAAGGGAGAAAGACTGGGTCGAGAATCGGCTTCGAGTGATTGCGCAGGATGTCGCGACACAGTGGGTGGATGCTGATGGACAGAATGCTGCTTGGCGGATGTGAAACAAGAAAGTTGCCAGAGCAGACTTGGAAGCACAGCACTTGGCGTTGACGCAGCGACAAAAGATTGTTGGATTCCTGTCTGGGTGAGCTAGACTTACTGTGTACGTCAATATGGGTTGCGTATAGCAGTACACATCGACATATGCTCCGAGGACTCTACTTTGGTCTGAACACTACGACTTTTCCGCAACCGGCCTCTTCATTAGTATGATACGAGGTTCTCTATAGCCTCTGCTCAAGTCTTCATTCACGTCGGCCTTTTCTACTTTCTAAATTCCAATAAGTTGCCCTGTGGAACTGCAAGCGCATGACGATCACACGACATGAGATATGTCCAGTCTAGCTTCCGCAGATGGTGTGACAGAGAGCTTCACACGGTCTGTGCTGACTGACCACGCTAATCTCGGATGAGTTCCGCTCACTATTACCAATAATCAACTATCCGTCTTACTCAGCCTCCATCCTCCCACATGATTCCCCTGTTGCTGGCTGTAAGTCGCCCATGCCAATTCTTCGCGAAGGTCCCTGGCTTCCCGTCCACGGATCGGCATTTCGGCTCCGACGCCGCCATCGAAGTACTGCATCAACCCGCGCCTGACGTTACCAGAGCATTGATAGTACGTCTTCCTGTTGGTTCCTTAGCTTGCAACTTGGCTTTCACTTGGCATGACCATCAAGCACGAAGAGGCGTCAATGTAGCAATGGCGCTGACTGACTGTTGGTACTACCGACGGAGTATTTCGTATGCATTGACATACTACATTGCTGACCTTCGGCCTCTTTAATACGCCTCTTTTCAAAGAGCCACCGGATACTTCGTGGGCATTACGCCTGCTTGTCCACCCGTTTTTTGTCTCAGAAGCCGAACCACTGGAAGCAAGATCTTGAAATCACGGCAGATTTCAAAGTGATCAAGCTCACGAATGGTACCCAGCGCCAGTTCGTATTACGTCTGTCGCTTTCTCTGGCCGCTGAGTATGTCCTCTAGGACACACGATTCGAGCACTCATTAAAAACACTGCTAATACAACAGTCCACGGTTCCGAATGGCGGACAACAACGTCGGCACTCGGTCTTTGAAGTCAAACTTCACCTATGGACTCTCGCACGAACAGGAAACGACCTTGGGAGGATGGAAACGCCATTGATGTGCAGCCCAAGCGCGCCGGCCCGAATGTTACAGCCTTCATCAATCAGCACCCATCCCCGCTCCCGCCACGAGCCGGCCACTATACTCACGGCGATTACGTCCTGGACCAACAAAGATTGCTGCCGCGCCCTGTTTCGTCCGGAAACACGTTAGCAGAGCTTGTAATTTCGAATTGTACGCATCAATTGCCGTCCGTACGGGCAGTCGTGTCGCTAGGCATACTGAAACCTAGAGCCCGGTCTTTCTACGATGTTTTCCAACACCGGCATAGGAAAATCCCGCCATCGAGTCACGCAGGTATGACAACTCCCTTAGCTTTGACCTATCTGGCGCGTTAAGCGGAAGCGCGGTGCCCGACATACAGCCGGCGCATGATGCTCCCATTTCATTGGTGTGCGGGAATGCCAATACTCACTTTCCAAGACAGTCTTCGTAACTGAGCCGATTACAGAAGATCCTTCAGTTCATTGCCGAGATACTGAACGGGTCAGTCTCCTGCATAGCGGTTTGGACTTGCGTCTCGGTCACGGGCCTGAGCTGGCGCATGCAGCAGGGACAATTACTTGCTGCTCACCGGACTGCCAGGAACAAGCATGTACAGACTCGTGCTCATCACCCCAAAAGGTTGCCGCGGACTTGGGAAGGCTGGCCAATAGAGTCCGAAAGTTGACGCGTATAGAGCATGACCTACCCACTTCAGTAAGTTGTTCGTTCTATCTAGCTCTCCTTTTACCGCTGGGTTTTAGCACCCGCCTCCTCTATCTACAAGGCCAAAGCTGATATGTTCTAATAGCCGCCTGGAACTGAACGTCCTCGGAGTGAAGAGCCACTGCAACGGGCGCTTCGCTCATTGCATGAGGGTGGTTTTCGACCGCAAAGGCACATAGAGCACCGATCGTCGCATCACCCAAGATCACCGTCGCCACCTTACAACGCTTCCAACATGAGAAGAGCTCGAGACTACCTAGAGGGCCATGAAGAACAATCATCATCATCTAGGCAACATTCGACGCCCCACGGATATGACGAATTTAGTAGTCCCCGGACAACGTCGTACGGGGGGAACTCTTCACAAAACACCACGCTGTCTTCAGGGCCGACACATCCGCCTCCACAATCCCCGATGCAGGTAGCGCAATCTGCGTCCTCAATTATTCTACCTTCTCCGGCTTCACTTAAATTTCCTAGTTCGCAAAGCCTCCCACCGATGTCACCACCTACAACGTCGCAGACATCGATACAAAATGCGGACTTGCAGGACCTCCAACATCAGGTCAGTGTCAAGACGTTTGAATTTCAGACTCTGCAGCGCGAGTACGACGCTTTGCTCCAGAATCTCGAGAGACAGAAGACTAAATGCGCCACGTTCGAGAAGAAGCTTGAAGTTAGCGGCATAGAGATAAATAGCCTGAAAGAAGAGAAAGAAAGGCTGCTTGCGCAAATTTTGACAGTCGAAGGTCAGATCGAAGAGCTACAGCAGAGTAGGGACGAGGCTCGGCGGCAGTTGGTTGCTAATGGAGCACAATACGTGCGGATCATGGACATGGCAAACCGGCTCCAGTCACAAAGTGCCGAGGCCAAAAAGATATGGGAGCTGGAGAAGGCAGGGCTAGAACAAAGGATTCGGTTACTAGAAGAAGCGATGGTGGCAGGTACCCCGAAGCCTACCCCGACAGTAGTCACGGAACAGCAACCTGGTATCAATTCAGTCCCGTCGTCTGTCGACTCGACAGATACCATGAACACCCCAATCCCATCGCAGACAGAGATTATCAATGTCCTCCGTTCCGAAATCAGTCGTCTTCGCTCCAGGACACATACACTCGAGTCGACAGTGCAGAACATGCGACGCGAAAGCTTTTCTATCCAGACAGCGGCACGAAAAATACTTGATTCAGGCGACAAAATAGGGAACATTGCAAAAGAAGTAGTGGGTGAAGATGAATGAGAATTTCTTGTATGTACGACAGGCACTCACGTTACAGGACTGGGAACGTGTGGTGGTCATATTGCTCGTTGGGATTCTCTCCAGTCTAAAAGTCGGGACAAGGTTTTGCGAAAAGAAGAATAGAGGTGGATTTGGATTTCTCTTACTTATACCCTAGTGAAGCGCATCGGATGAAAATGAAGTCGGTGTTTATGGATATGCGCATGTCTCAAGTATGCTAGAGTTAGGAATGTCATCATGTATTGCTCTGGATGTTATGTGATAGTGGTGCTATGCCTTCGCGTTCAGTTGTATTCTGGTAATACTGCCATCCACTTCCTCAATTTTTTCAACAAGAATCACCGAGGATGCCATCTAAACACTGCAGAGTATGCTAGGATCTGGTCGAAAGCTAGGACCTATCTCATTATCAATGGCCCGGAATCTCCGGTTGGTTAGATCGCATCGACCGGTCGATACGCAATTGGGCCACTTCAGGGCTGATGCATCCCCTTGCTGTTAGTGTGGAGCCTGTATTAGCGGTTTGCTGCTGACGATGATCGCCACCGCTTTGTGTGGCCTGTTGTCCATCACGACGGGAAAGTTGCCAATCCGGGTAGCTAAGTGCGCTCCTTGTGGCATACAACACAGCTCTTTCTAAAAGCTTGATCACCTCCTCGTTGATACAACGCTATTTTGTAGGTTCAGAAACTGCTGTGCAGTGGGAAGGGAGTTGGAGCATGCTCTACTGGCAGTCTAGTACTAGCGGTCTGGTATCTGTGTCTTCTTCTTTGCTGAGCTGTTGAGGCATCGTATTTGATTGCTAAGCTTTACGTAGGAACGACCATACGAAGTGACCTATGAGCGTTGCGGGCATCAGGTTAGACTACACCAGTGTCCCTAATATCACTCTCGCTTCTATTTGTGACGGCTAGGTAATACAAATCCCCGTCGTATTCTCGTCTCCCCACGCAGCTGCATCGGTCGCTTCTCGCCAACCCTTTCCATGATCGTGCATTTTGGGTATCTGTAGTAATTTGCACTCATGCCTGGACTGCTTCCTTCTGTTTCCTGGCCTCTTCCTCCTCTGGTGTCCTAGTAATGAGTTGCAGCGCATGGATACCGCCTTCTTTGGCCAGTTCTTCCTTCATCAAGGAGTTGATCATGCGGTGGCGTGCAAGTTGCATCTTGCCTTTGAACTCTGGTGAGGTGATGAAAACCCTATGCGGGTCAGGATCGTGGCTTCACAAGGTGTAAAAGCGTGAACCTATAATTACCGGAAGTGCGTCTCTCTGCTAGTGACTCCTTGCATGGCTTTGTGGTGCGCATGCTTATGTGAGTCATTGAAGATCTCGAGTGAAGTTGGCTTCAAAGCTTCTGTAATCTTATGAATGTCAGAAAGCACTTTCGAACACTCGACTGACGTGTCGCGTATTTGATGTCTGACATACTTTGGTCCGCAGAGCATCTTCCATTGGGGTCATGGACTGAGCCATGGCTGACATGAAACGCCTTGCAGCGAGGCCGGTACTTGGAATGAACATCCACGAGAGTATCTCCTAGTCGAGCGGTCCGTCAAGAAGAACCAATGAGAATACTGGAGCGTAGTGGTGGAAGTTTTGGGTTGTGTCGGCCCCAGAATTCATGCCGAGGCACGCGCCAAGGCGAAATCGGAAGGCGTCGCGTCATGATTCCGAAAGTTTGATGCGCGGTCAGACGAGCCATTGCAGCCATTGAAGCCATGCAACGACCAGATGACCGTGTATGAGTCTTGATTGACGACTATAAGAGCATGTGTAATTCTCCAAGCAGCGCTTGAGAAGGCCATTCTGGTGCTTCGGGCCGGAATTCAAGTGATATCATCAACATGACTCGGCCCTGAACACAGCACATCTCCCACCGATTTGCCGTACTCCGAAGGCTCGAAACCTGCATCAATTGCGCTGATCCGGGACATCTCTCTGCCGCGATGTGGGCGCGTAATCTCTTCGCTCGCACCCTCACACGACACAAAATATCCTTGTCGACATACACCAGCCATTGCTGCCAACCTTTCGCACACACTCCCTTGTATACCGTGAGAATGGCATCCACGCTACCCCGCCTACCCGTCTTCGAAGCCATCAAGAAACACGATGCGCAGAGCACCGCTGTAGTCCACTCTTTGTCTGGGCGATCCTTCACGTACGGGGAGCTTGTAAACGATGTCGCTGCTGCAAAGGACAAGCTGCAACGGAATTGCGGTGGGCAGAGCGCAGAGGGCCAACGGATATCCTTTCTGGTGGAAAACGGATACGACTATGTAGGTGCGCATTCCTCTGGCCTTTTGTGCGGCGACGACGACGACGAGGAGCAGAAGAAGCTAATGTGCACATAGTGACGCTGCTGTCCATCCTGGCCGCACACGCCATCGCCGTACCGCTATCGCCAACCTTCCCAGCTCACGAGTTGCGCTACATCATCGACCAGAGCGAGTCGCTCATGCTTCTCTCGTCTGAGAAGTTCCAAAGCCAAGCCGACGATGTGCTCAAAGAGGGCATGGAGACCAAGCCCATCAACTACAAGCAGGAGAAGATAATGATGGGCAAGACCGACGACTATGTCACGTTCGAGGAACCCACAAGTGACAAGGGCGGCATGATGCTCTACACGTCTGGCACAACAAACAGACCGAAAGGCGTTCTGCTGCCTCAGGACGTCTTGACGGCTCAGTCGCGATCGCTGCTGGAAGCGTGGAACTACAGCAAAGAGGACGTGCTGTTACATGTACTTCCCTTGCATCACATCCACGGCACCGTTAACGCGCTGCTTACGCCTCTCTTCGCTGGTAGCACTATCGAGTTCCAGTTTCCCTTTAACGCAACCGCTGTCTGGGATCGCCTGGCAGCTCCCTTCCTGCCGAATCCCGATCCAGCCAAGAAGCCCATTACCTTCCTTACCGTCGTCCCAACCATATATACGCGCCTGCTCGCATCGCATCCTACTCTCTCGCCCCAACTCCAAGCCGCGACCAAGACCGCCCTCCACCCGTCCAACATGCGTCTAAACATCTCAGGGTCCGCTGCCCTACCTACGCCGGTCAAGTCTGCATGGACGGAGCTCAGCGGAGGCAACGTGCTGCTAGAGCGATATGGCATGACCGAAGTAGGTATGGCGCTTTCGTGTGGACTAGATTTCACAGATCGCGTCGACGGCTCTGTAGGCTGGCCGCTTCCTTCAGTGCAAGCGCGTTTGGTAGACACCGAGACTGGCGAGATTATACAAGTGGGTGAAGAAGTCGATCCTGTGACAGAACGTGAACGCCAGGGTGAAATTCAACTGCGCGGTCCGACCATCTTCAGAGAGTACTGGAAGAACCCTGAAGCCACGTCTAAAGAGTTCACAGAGGACGCGGACGGACAAGGCAAATGGTTCAAGACTGGCGACGTCGCTGTCCGGAGGAATGTTGGCGGAGCGGGCAAGAGCGACCAAGCCTGGGCTAAAGGCCCTCTCTACTTTATCCATGGACGTAAATCAGCGGACATCATCAAGACTGGTGGCGAGAAGGTTTCTGCCTTGGAAATCGAACGCGAGATGCTATCCCTTCCCCAAGTCGACGAAGTTGCCGTCGTTGGCCTCCCATCAGAGGCTTGGGGTCAGAAAGTTGCTGCAGTAGTAGTGCTTTCTGAGCAAGGCAAGACCGCCGGCAAGGGTGGCAAAGCGTGGTCTGCATTGGATATGAGGCGGGCGCTGAAGGAAATACTCGCAAATTACAAAATCCCGCAAGAGATGAAGGTTGTGGACACGATCCCAAGGAACGCGATGGGCAAGATTAATAAGAAACAGCTTGTCAAGCAAATCTGGGGTGAGGCTTTGGAGGGAACGAAAGAGAACGGTGCGGTGCAGGTACCTAATGGAAGTGTATAGTTATGTGTATGTAGTAATTATGTGACATCTTCAACCACCACAAAACCGTCTAATCAGTTGAAGGTTAATTGAACCGTTATGCGCAAGACGGGTTAACACAATTGAATGTTCTTATGCATTTTTCATTCGCTCTTTAGCTGCATACTATGACGCTTGCCACTAGCTATGACGCTGCGCGTGGCTAGTGCCCAGCTGCAGGCTAAAATCGTGAACGCGTTGTTGCTCCTTCTACCATCAGTGTCGCGTTCTCACCATGGCCGACCCTGCGCCTCCACTCTCACCTTTTCTTGCACTCCCTCGCGAATTGCGAAACCTCATCTACTCATATGTGAAAGCTGAGGACGACCCTGTATGGCGTTTCACCAGGCTATTCGCTCCATGTTGCTTTCATTACCGTGTCCATAACGCGCCCAATCTCAGCTTGCTCCATACCCATCCTCGCTTGCGAGAAGAGTATCTTGAAGCCATCGAAAAGGATGGAATCTCTATGACAATTTCCGATGAAGATGTTCTTCAAAGCGATCTCGTTGTTGGTGCACTACCAGGTCAACGAATATCGCCAATACACCAAAGACTCCATACGTTGCCCTTGGACACACTGTTTGCCCGATTCGTCAAACATGTCACGATCCTCATTGAAACTGCTCCTGGAGATCCTGGTGAGTATGACGGAGTGAAAAAAGGGTGGACTAATACAGAACGTTTGATTTGCGTGCTGCTGCAGAGGGGCCCACATCTATCGACACTGCGGATTGGTATCCAGTGTCGTGCCACTACTCGACTGCAGCATCACAACAACACATATCCACGATTCGAAGCTGGCTATTTTTTGACCTCCCCACCACCCTGCTTTGAAGTGTTGCAACTTGTGCAGCGAGCCGAGGGGTACCGTCTGGAACAGGTGCAGCCATGGCCTGGTCAGCCTCGACCTCAGCATGGTCTCGTGAAGCATGGCTGCTATTTGTACATTAGGGGCGGCGCAAACAACGACTCTCACTTCTGGAAACCTTCCGACGTTCTTGATCATTTTAAGCTGCAACCTTACACGATTGGTAATTGGAACACACCGCTGCCGCCTTCGATCCTCGGGCATCAAATAAAGCAATGGAGAGAAAAGCGCGGTCACGAAGAAGCTGTAGCCTGGTTCTAGAGTCTCGTTAGGACTGACCATTACTCTCTTTTTGGATGACCGGAACATCAATTCGATCATGCCAGCTATCCGACGACTCGAAGTACATGAGCGCTTGGCAGCCTGCTTCCATCCTCAAAGCACAGCTTCACAATTGCCCTACCATCCTCAGAGCACATCTCCACAACTGCCCTACCATCCCTGTACCCGCAACTGAACAGGGACTCCAGTACACACCGATTCGCGTTCATCGCTTCGTGTACGACAAAAGCAACGAAGTGTATTCTCCGATTGGCTCACGATGCAGCTTACTTTACGCCCCGGCGTGTACCACACGAATCCTTATCTACCTCCACCTGTCATTCTCAACTCGTTTGTGTACTCTTGTTTTTCTTCGTCGGCATCATCGCTTGCCGTCAATATCATCGTAATCTTCGAACCACCTTCGCTCTCGAAAAATGGCCAACGATACTCTAGCGCCGCATCTCCTCACTATACCACGCGAACTTCGAAATAACGTATACACATACCTTTACCATGAGGTCAGTCTGTGGTGGGATTGGGGCAAAGGGCAAGACTGTCGCAAGGGTCACATCGTCAACCAAGTCCCTGTACGATTTCACAATGCACCCTGCAGCAATGTCATTCGCGCACATTCTCGATTATGCCACGAATACATCGAATCTGCGCCTATGAAAGGTCTCTCGGCGACGATTGAAGTGTATCCTTCGATATACACAAATGTGAGCACCGACAAAGATGTTGACCTTGGCGTTCTCTCGAAACGAGTGACTAGTGCCTTCAAAAACCTTCGAAACATCACAATTTTTCTCACTTATATCGACGCTTTATCAAGGAGCTATGTGCCTGGTGCTGAGATGTGGGCTAGTATCGAAAGACTCATCGGAGCAATCAAACATGAAGCTCCGCACTTGTCAAATGTTCGGGTGGCATTCAAACACAACTCAGGTCCTGAACTGGCCCGCCCCGAACAACAGTGTGATACCTTCGCTACCCCTAATTTCCTACCTGGGCCACCAGACAGTCTGGTCGAGTTCCCGTTAGTACAGCGTGCAGAAGGACACCACATACTATGCCAAAGACGCGGATCATCAACTAGGAACACGGTACTCAAGTACGGCGCATATGTTTTCAGTTCGCCATATGCTAAACCCGCTTACATAACATCGAAAGAAATTGCGGAAAAGTGGAATGTTGGGTTTGATGGACCAGTATGGAGAGAGAAGCGAGGCAAGGAAGATGCAAAAGAGTGGTTTTAATCTTTGGTCTGCGACTTCTTGTCTATTGATACGAAGATTGAACTGGGACATAATGTAGCTTGGGCTCTTGCCAAAGAGCCCAAAGTGGGATGCTGTCGGCGCAGAACTGAATTCTGTGTGGTCTGTACGATCGCTAGCTGGTAATCTTTGTCTTCTAGGACATCATCTGCTATCATCTTGAACTCACGAGTCGCTTCCAAGGTCACGACTACATGCCATCGCTCTCACTCGTTGCTCTTCCCTAGCACTGAGGCGGTGTCGGCTACAGCGGTGTGGCTCTTGATAATCCTTCGAAGCACTTTGACGGCCACACTTTCGTCAACGGCTCAGAATATCTAGTGGCGTTGAAACATGCTGTATATCAGATTGCCGCCTTGATGTATGGTGTAGACCATGAGGAGACAAAGAGGTACGCTTAGAACGAAGATGAGATCGGTGCATGGTGGCTGCGAACGGAGTGTTCGGATGTCGTGCTTACTAGAGTCGATGCAGACAAGTGTTGGGACCGATGGAGTACCTTGAGAGGATGTATGGGGGGCAGACGCGAACATGGCGGATGGAGACGTAGGCTGAGTGTAAAGTGCTTGCGGTACAGCAAGGTCGGACAGCTTTACTTTCGGCGCCCAAAATCATTTCCCGATGGTTCAATCATCAGCCCCAGGTATTGAGACGCACTTTTGAGATCTTACCATTGGCTAGTTCGTAGTTCTCTACGGGTACATCTGTGGTATTCTGCTGGGAAGACATTATACTGTCACTTTGGGCACCCACAATCACCTGCTCGTTTGTCTTACCTGTTAGAGTAATTCTGTGCTTAGAGATCTGTGACATGATAATACTCAGCTCAAGTTCCTCCCTACTTCTTTCACTAGCCACGACAGGAGGTTCTGTCACTTCAACGCCATGTCACCGGCCGTCATTGCTACGGCTTCTGTTGTCAATCATGCCCAATGGCCTATAATTACATAAGTGAGATACGGCTTCGATGCGTAATGATGATGACCCACCTCACAGGTCTAGAGAGTTCATCGCGATGCTCCGCGCGAACACGCCCCACCTCCACATTACCCGGCTGAACGGTGTATATGAAGAGCAACATCAACGACTTGGCATTACCAGCCGGCAGTCATTTTTGGATCCTCTTCATATGCGCGTCGGATACATTGAAGCGAAGAGTCCTCAGCTGTTCTCCCGGAACGCGATGTGTACCTCATGATAGTTTGTGTTCCTTCAAGGTCTCTTACCACTCACAATCTCAACATTGAGAATTCTGCATCATCAAAGAGGACACAAGTCTTCGCGAAACTATGAAATCCCATCTCTTCCTTCTCCAAGCTGTCTTTGTAGAAGCAGCGATTCGCTTTGGATGTAGCAGCGTTTCCATCCAGCGCCTCGATCCACTTGTGGAGCCTGGTCGCGTACCTTCCTCTCATGTTAGTACTACTAAATACAATTGACGACAAGCTTACAGAATCTCGAAGGTACATCAGATCGTTGGTAAGCTAGATGTATTTTTGCATCTTAGAAATCTCCATTAACGCCTGCGCAGGTGGCAATGCTTTCAATGCTACGATGACTGGTGATATCGGCGAACAGGGAAGCTGTACGACATGCGCGTACACCGAAGGCAGGATATGATCATTCAAACCGTTGCAATCGTCAACCCTGACTTGTCTGTAGATTTTTCCAATTACTGGACAGCTGCGATGTACTTCAAACATCAAAACGGGTCGTATAAGCGCGTGCCCATCTACCCGAACGCTCAACTAGGTATGCTGACTCTACTCATGTCGATGCGTAGCCTGATTTTGTTTTATCCAGGATATGAAGGTCAAAATGCAGACCACATCAAGGGAGGTATGACGATATACTATACTCAAAAAGACTTCAACAGTTCCGACCTCGGGAATCCAGTGAGGGCTTTTCCTCCGGTAAGGAACACAGTCGTTCTATTTTCAAACAGATTTCTAACTGGGCTAAGGGCTTTCGTATGACTGTTGGCAATCCGTCGACGACCACAATCAACGGCACCAAGAAAGGTCTGGCATACACGTGCCTGCAAACCATCCTCACTAGAGGCTACGAGACTCCTGACTTCCCGAAAGAGCCATGTCCTGCCGGTATAATGGCTATTCAGGTAAGAGACGATCTTAGCAGATGTTGTAATCAGCTTACTGACCACAAGACAGTAAGTGTATCCAGTATCTTGATATGCCGCGCACTTCGAAGTTGCATGATTTTTGCCTAGAGAAACTCCCTCCTCTTCGCATAAGACTCACTAACCGCGTCTTTTTCGTTTAGCCACTTTCCCTCTTGCTGGAATGGAGTTGACCTTGACGCCCCCGACCACCAGTCCCATATGTTCTCTACCACACTGGGTGGTTTCCGCCCAGCTGATCCCTGCCCCGCTTCGCACCCCATCAAGATGCCGCAGCTAGCATACGAAACGATGTGGAATACGACCGCTTTCGCCGATATGTGGCCAACCGATGGTTCGCAGCCATTCGTATGGAGCTACTCTGATAGTAGAGGCTACGGCACTCATGCTGACTACGTGTTTGGATGGAAAGGAGACAGCTTGCAGCGGGTGATGAACGACAGCTGCATGTTCCATTACTGTGGAAGTCCAGGCATGCAAGGTGTGCTAAAAACGCAGACTGTTGAAGAGATGAATGCTTGCGCGGTTGAAAGCTCCGTTGATGAAGATGTGGAGGGATGGCTGGATCATCTCCCCGGGTACGAGATGGAGGCTTGAGTCGGAGCTTGTTCGTAGCGCTTTGCCCTTACCTACATTTGATGGCTAGTTTTGAAAGATGATGTTTGAGCAGTTCTGAGCGTTTGTACATGCGAGGATACATTGTGTTCACTAGTGAAAGTAGCTCGAGCGACACGTCAAACTCAGTTCGGACGAGTTTGCTCCCGCATGTCCCTGGCTCAATGCCGCGCATCGCGCTCTTTCCTTCTCTGATCACTCCTCGACAACCCACGAACCCCATCAGACTCTGTCGAGCTTGTCGACATACATGACCTTTATGAGCCTTACTTGATACGTCATCATCATATGCTATGTCCCGTGTGTTCGCGTAGATTAACAGCAACATGCCTATCACTCGTACAGTCCGTAATTGGTGACTGCTGGTTAATATGACCATCATAAACACCGTCGTGACAAGTGCCGCCGGCAAATGACGAGCGGTCTCTATCATCATTTCGGACCTTTTCGTGTAGACTGTATCCGAAGCAACACCCTTACACGGCAGTAAAGAGCCGGGGCAGCAGTATCAAGCATATTGAACAGGATGCACCCCGGTCTTGGCAGAGCATCTGGGCTACTGATGGTAGCGTATAGGCGGTTGACAGATACCGTTGCCAATGGGCTCCCCACACGAAAGGCTTCTCAAGGATCGATGGTTAATGAGACACAGGAATGAAGAATCACGCGCGCTTCCCCCAGAGCTCGGTAAATGACGACGACGGACCCCAAATCTTAGCTCGCCAGAGCGATATAAAGTTGCGGATACTACACTACCTATTGTGGGCGATGTAAAGCATTTCCCAGTGCAAATTCGCCATCATGGTATCCTTCACCGTCCTCACAACTGCTTTGCTAGTCTCTCTTCCCACTGCCTTTGCAGCGCCTAGAGGTGTCACATCGCTCATTAATCACGAAACTGTAGGGAAGCAACTCGAAGCCCGTCAAGGAGGTTACTACTCTTTCTGGTCCGAGGGAGGCGGGTCATTCCGTTGCAGCCAACAAGGCGGCGGCAAGTACACGTGTAACTGGTCAGGCCAGGCCGGCGGTGGCTTCGTAGCTGGTACAGGCTTCAAGCCCGGAGGTTCGAGGTAAGATTGGCAAATAGATCTCGCAACTTTGAGGACTATACTGATAAACGATGCTAGGACCGTAAAATACGCAGGTACATACGATGCCAAAGGACCCGGTTACCTCGCCCTGTACGGTTGGACGCGCAATCCCCTCATCGAATACTACATCATCGAATCGTACGATATCCTTGCACCCGGTGAACCTTGGACGCGCAAAGGCAACTTCACTTTCGAAGAAGGTACCTACGAGCTCTACACCAGTCAGCGCGTGAACAAACCATCAATCGAAGGTACGCGCACCTTTACACAGTTCTGGTCAGTGAGAACAGAGAAGAGGGTTGGAGGTACTATCACTACGCAGAAGCATTTTGATGCATGGAGTAAGGCGGGAATGAGACTTGGTGGTCACGATTACATGATCCTTTGTACGGAAGGTTTCGCGAATGGGACCCTACTGCCGAGTGGAAGTAGTACCATCACGGTAAGCTAGTTAGTGGTGATTGCAGCTGCCGCGACTTGCAAGAAAGCTGGAGAGAAAACAAGTGTATCAAACATATACCCTTAAGGTGTAGTTGGTGACAGCCAATAGTAAGAGAATAAGTCAATACATACCGCATATCTTTAGGGCACACTACAATCAGGTGCAACCGTTAGGGAATCACTTGAAAATACTTGAGCCGAGGTAAAGCACATTGCTGCACTTGCTGTGACGTCAGGAACTGCATCAGAAAGGCAGTAGGTAATCGATCCAGGTTCCGATCACTGCTGCATATCACGAGTTTCCTTGCGGAAAGACCACAAGAAGAATAGCGGAAACTTAAGCTGCATGAAACTAGAGTTGAGGGGAGGAACGGCTGCCGAACACAGATACCCTTGCGCTACAACACTACGCATTGTTAATTCCCAAACAACGATCTTTACAGGTCAGACTTATTAGAAATGCACATGGAAAAATATGTGAGCTTTGCATGCTAATAGAGGAAACCACAATCTGTCTTGCAAAAATCTGTATGCATTTTGATGAATTGGACATGGATGACTGGCGCTAAGGCATGCGACCGGGCGTATACGCCTGTCAGCAACCATGCGTCATGGGTAGATAACAATAACAGATGAGGCTTCTGTAGTCCGTTCTGCAAAGCGTTCTCCGCCCGAAATATCTTCTTCAATTGTCGATTTCCTACTGGCGCCATGACAGGCACAGTTCTCATTACTGGCTCGAACGGCTCGCTGGCTCTGCCAGCAGTCAAGTACTTGTTGAAGGCGTACTCATCCTTCAATCTGGTTCTCACCGTCCGAGACGATTCTGAAAAAGACGTGAACTCAACAAAACTTCGTCTTCTTGTGGACCAACACCCTGATGTGCAAGTGTCTATACGGCAACTCGACCTCTCATCGCTGGAGAACGTCCGTATATTCAGCAAGGCGCTGCTTCTTGAGATTGAGAGTAAAAAGCTGCCACTCATCCGCACGATCATCTGTAACGCGATGACCTGGAACCTGGCCGGTGGACCTCAGTATTCCAAGGATGGCTACGAAATGTCGATTGCTGTAAATCACCTTGCGCACTTTTCTCTCTCGTGCGAGCTTCTCAGCGCTATGGATCCGGTGCATGGTCGCATCATCTTTTCAGGAAGTGGCGCGCATTGGCCGGAGAAAGCTAGTCTCTCCAAGGGATATCCAACTCGACTGCCAGAAAACCTAGAGCTACTGGTTCATCCCAAAGCAGACGAAGAAGGCGAGGAGATGGGACGAGGTTTCCAGAGATATGCTGTGAGCAAGCTGGTTCCTATTATGGTCATGTACGAACTCAATCGTCGTCTCAAGACCGTAAGTACCTCATTAAGATAACTCCAGACATACCCACGTTAACCGTCAATCTAGAAAAGGGACACTGAGTCCATCAGGGCAATAGCGGTTGATCCTCTCGATCTGATCAATTCGCGGGCGTTTCACCAGTCACATGTCCCACGAATTATCCAGATTGTGACTACAGTTGTGACTTGGATGCTGCCGTTGCTCAGTTACTTTGACCCTCGGTTGAAGACAGTCGAGCAGGCTGCGATCCCCTTTGTTGATGTGGCAGTATCAGATAAATTTGCAGGACAAGAGGGTTACTTTGAAGGAGACACAAAAGTCGAGAGCTCGCCGGACAGCTTGGACATAAAGATGCAACAGGCGCTGTGGCGCAAGAGCTTCGAGTGGTGTAGATTGAACAAGGAAGGTTTGATGGTTGGCGTATGAGGGGAAGGGTGAGCTAGTGGAATCGGGCGCTCTTTCGTGTTACGCGGAGTTCTCGCCGGAACGTCCGGGAGCTTCAATCGCTCAGCTTTCCCTCACATAGCTTCCATACCGAAGAAACTTTAGACCCTTCTGCTAAAAGCATCTCGAATCTATTCCCCTATCAAGGCAAGCTATATCGTTGTGTGCCGACACGCGGTGCTGGTCCATTCATGATTCAAGGCCTCCCTGTACTACTTACATCGGCCCGCAACATCCAGCTCGCACCAGTACCGCTCAAAGTGCCGCGAGAATGCGTGGCTCACATGTACAGGTGAGATGCGCAGGCCTTTTCCTCGTTCTCGTTTAGAAGCGCCGTTCAGCTCGTATCCCAATACATGAGGCCAACCCTCCACCTTCAACGCCATGTCAAACGCTTACGCAGCCACTGCAGGGCGACATCATGCGCCAAATCACTTGTGGCACACTCAGGGTCTAGGTGCACGAGCGAACAGATCTACAAAGCCTGTCAGCGACACATTCACAGCCAAGTTTCTCGGTTGCAGCTTGGCGAAGCTTATTCCTTGATTTCGTGAGGCATTTGTTGGCGCCACAAAGCTTAGTGGAGCTTAGCCACGCAATCAGCCCATGCATCATGCAAGGGTCTGCATGCTTCAATGCAGACATGTTACGACGAACCCTGCTCATAAACCAATCAAACGACGGAACGAACGGCCGCGAACAAGCTGAGCCACCACAGCTGCGGCTGTTTCCATCTATCACGCCGTCCAGACTCGCGTCCGGGGCTGGCTCAAGAGATAGTAATGTCGGTGAGGCGGTGCACACAGGCCGCCGGACCAATCCTATGCCTGACAACTGGCAGACGTTGAAACATCGGTATGCATGCCTCAGGGTCAGGGCTCAATGTGTGTGACCAACGAGGGCGGATGACAAGGGTAAACAAAGCGCTATGACGGAAGCCGTATCTCTGAAGTCATTAACCTCGGGGAGTAGACCAACCCTGCTGTTTCGTACCGGAGTTGATATAAAGAGCCATAGACGTCTGCGACCAATTCCCTTCATCTTCCACTGCACCTTGAATCGCCCATCTGAAACAATTACATCACACATACACCCGTCGCCGCCAGACTCCAGAGCTCTCAGTTCTTGTTCTCCAAGTTCAAAACAGCTGCTTCGGTAGGTGTTTCACGCTTGCTGCTAGCTACGCAACTAACACACTGTATAGCACTACTTTCCGACAAACACCATCACGATGCCTGCCAGTGTTGCCTCCTCCGTCTCGACTATCATCAAGCCCTCACCAGCCCCGAAGTGCGGTGAGTCGTGCGATTGCTGTGGTTGTGACGAGTCCTGCTGGTGCACCGTCATGTAAACTGGAGGACAATTTATACCCGATACGAACATCACGATCACCACCTTGGAGGATAACCGAGCACTATCAGTAAAGGGCAGTTTCAGTAGGCAGTCTTAACCAAATCCTTCAAATATACCCGCCGCTACCACCTCCTGGCCTAAACAAAACTATGATGCACTCAAATCATTCTTGCATTGGTGTTTTTACCAATTTTGTCTAGACACCTTCCCATCTGACTATAAGTTCTTTCATATCCTCGTCCCGTTATCAACTGGATGGTAACAGTCGGGTGACTGTGGTTCGCTTGAGCACCGGCGTACGCAAAAGTGACGTAATTCCTCTATCACAAAACCGTACCTGGTAAATATCACAGACATGAAAACAGACCCATTAGCCCTAGAATCTCTTGCAAACTTACAGCTTCTCAGTCTCCAAACGCTCAAGTCGCCTCCTAAGTTACTCAAATAGCATAGGCAAACGTTCAAGATGCCTCCGTATGTTGCCCGCAATGCTCTCCTACGAACCTCACAGGCGCTCTCGCGTCTATCAAAACCGGCACTTCGATTCGCTCACACGCAGCGCAGGACTTTGCCCGACTTCTCGCTTGAAGGCAAGGTAGCTGTCGGTAAGCAATATGGAGACGGTCTCTTTGCAAACCATGCTAATCTCGTTTAGTGACCGGGTGAGTGGTCTTTGCCGTCTCTTGAGAGACTACAGAGCACGGCTGAGACGAAGCTAAAGTATTACATAGTGCTTCTCAAGGCCTCGGTCAACAGATCCTCGCCGCTTTCGCCCTCTCAGGCGCTCATGGAGCCATAGTGGATCTCAAACAAGAAGGCGCCGACAAATCTGCCAAGGCTCTGATCGAGGAGGCTGAGACTCAGGGTCTACCTCCGCCAAAGGTGCATGGTTACGAGTGCGACACTTCTTCCGAAGAAGGTGTAAAGTCTACTTGGGACAAGATCATCCAAGAGTTCGGCACAGTCGACATCCTCGTCACCAACGCTGGGATCACTGGCGGCGCACCAGCAGAAGACTACCCTTTCGAGGACTTCAAGCGCATGATTGACGTCAATCTGACCGGAACCTTCCTCTTCTCGCGCACAGCAGGGAAGTGGTGGATCGAAAACCAAGTCGACGGCCGCATCCTGATCGTCTCATCTATGTCTGGTTCTATCGTGAACCGCCCCCAAAAGCAATCAGCATACAACGCTTCCAAGGCTGCATCCGCCCATCTCATGAAATCCCTGGCATCTGAATGGGCACCTCATGGTATCCGCGTCAACGCGCTAAGCCCGGGGTATATCCAGACAGAGGCAAACGAGGGCGAAGAGATGGAGAAATTGAGTAAAGAATGGCTGAAGGATATACCGATGAAGAGAATTGCCAAGCCTGAAGAATTTCGGGGTGCGGCAGTTTGGCTGGTCAGTGATGCTAGTAGCTACGTTACGGGCAGCGAGATTATCGTGGATGGTGGATATACAATCTGGTGAGGATGCTTCCAACATGGTTTTGTACGAAGAAATTTGAAAGTAGCTATTGATGTACGGTGTTTGATACCATTTCGACGACCGACATGCTATTGGGGCCCTGCTCATTTCCATACGACCCACTCTGGTAAATTACTCGTTCTGTACTTCTCGTTGTCATATTGCACCGCTACTGGTGCAGCCGGCGCGGAAACTGGCGTATCCTCGGAGTCACTGACACCCGATTTGCCCTTTCTCATATTTTTTTTTTCCCTCTTCAAGCCCAATACGATGGCTCCAACAATGGCCAGAGCACCGGCTATACTACCGATGACGGTACCTGCGATTACACCGGGACTGGTGCCGCGCTTGCCACCATCGTTGGCTTGCGGGTTACTTTCGATTGACATCTTGGGCTCGAATGAACTCGTCGTACTGCTCAAGATGCTCGTAGACGCTGCTTCTGTGCTCGTTGCTGTCAAAGAGTACGATGGCGACGATATACCCTCTGACGGAGATATGCTTCTGCATCATGCGCCGCGATGCATTGCGTACAAGTCACTTTACCTGTCGGTCTCCAGAGCCATTACCCAGGAACAAAAGGAAAGCAAAATATGCGACAACCAAAAAAAGCGAAGTACCATGTAGACTATATGGTTCAGTGTACATGTTCGTTGAACATTTGTCTCTATATACACAATCCGTCCGTCGGCTCTCGGTTTTCTCAGCAGTATTTCTGTTTCGTTGCCCAGTCACACATAACTTTTCCAACACAGCTGCAACAAGCACACACCTATCAAACACCGCTCTCGTTAGCTTCGCATTCTTTGTCACCAACCGTACTCAATTTTACCTTCTTTTGCTTCACTGCATTGTCATTTCCATCTATGCATGTCAAGGTCTGCGCGTTCCATCGAAACTTGTTGTAGCACGCGTTTGCGTTGATGACAGCGGCGCAATCATCGCTTCGCGCGACTTCGGCAGTGCACTCTGGATATGTTTGGGCGGCAACTGAGGTGACAAGAGACATCAAAGCGGTGATAATCAAATTCATGATGGGTTTGTGATGATTAAACTCTCGCTGTGCAAAAGCTGTTGATGGATGGTATTGATCTGCTCTGCTTGACGATGCGAGTAAAGCTGACTGATACCTAGGAGCGCGGACTCATATATCCGATCGCAGACTGCGCTGAATGATCACAGTACTATATTCTGTAACTTCATACACCCGATGGTACCTTGAATACACAGAGGTCATCGTCATAGACGTGGTCAGATGGCACACTTGTAGATAGTCGGGCGGATAGTCCCGAGTCTTCCATACTTTCGCTCTTCATCCCAGACCAAGCCCGGAATGCATGCTTCAAAAATATCTTTCCATTGGAAGGCTTCTGATGAACATGTTCGCTCACGCGGAGACGTTGTTCAATTCTCCTTGGCAGGCGAGCGCGCATTCGCTGCGCGATATTAGCTTACATTACCCTGGCATTCGGCTCTTCACATCAACCCTCAAGATGACGGCAGTTTTCGATATTTCCTCATCGAGACACTGCGCTTGTGCTATCTATGAAAGATGGAGTACGGAATTCGCTACAATATCACTCAGAGAGATCATCGCCAGCACCAACACACAGAAGTAAACAGGGTGCAAACACCATGAGGCTACAACCCATCATCAGTGCCTTTGGGTTGCTTGCTAGCGTAAATGCAGGACTATTACGCTTCGGATGCGCACAGTTGACCGTTCAGCGACTCGACCCATTGGTCAACCCAGGAGCTAATCCGTCGCCACATCTTCATCAGATAATCGGAGGTGTAAGAAACCCCTACGGCGAGACATATGTACAATTGTTGATAAAACCAGAACTCATTCAACGTGACGATGGACCCTACCAAAGGTCACGATCTAGCGGCGCAGTCAACTTGCACTACCTGCGAGTTTACCGAAGACCTAAGTCAGTGTTACATCGCCTTTTCCGATTTGACCCAACGCTGATGAAATACTTATAGGCAACTATTGGACCGCAGTAGTGTACTTTAAAGCAAAAAACGGTACTTTCAAACGCGTCCCTCAACGAGCGCAACAAGGCATGGAGGGTACGAATGGCGGCATGGTACATACCTTTTCCTATGATCATGTTACTTGCTGTCTAAGATTCATCTAGGTCGTATATTATATGACGGACGCCCTCTTTAGCACTTCGCAAACTACAAAAGTAACAGCTTTCAAGCCAGGGTTCCGCATGCTAATTGGCGATGTCTCGTACCGTACACGCGAAGCAGCTCGCGACTTTCGCCAATTAACCTATATATGTATGCAGAATGAGGGTACTCGGGAGCCAGAAACGCTCGAGTTTCCTAAGCAGCCGTGCCCAGCGGGTATCATGATTAATCACAGATTTCCAACCGTTAAGTATACACTAAGAAGACGTGTTTGGCAGAATCATTGACTCCTACAGTGCTGGGATGGTGTAAACCTCGATTCACCAAATCACCGTGAGCACGTCTCATACCCGGCAACCGGCACATTCGAGAATGGCGGCGCATGTCCTTCAACGCACCCCATTCGTATTCCTCAAATCCTGCTTGAGACTGTCTGGGACACGAAGCAGTTCAACAACAAGGCAGACTGGCCCACTGACGGCAGTCAGCCATTTTTGTGGTCTAGTGGCGATGCGACCGGGTTTTCGACCCATGCGGACTACCTCTTCGGCTGGAAGGATAACTCGCTACAGAAAGCCATGGATGGGAACAACTACGTGTCAGCTCCAACGCTTAAGAAGCAGAACATTGCTACACAAAACAGGTGTAATGTCAAGGACATGGTCGGCGAGAATTTTGATGGCTGGCTCACAGCATTGCCGGGTGGTATGCAGGTGAATTGAAGGGCGGTTTCCTGAACGTTAATCTTGTGTTGTTGAACTGTCACACCCCTGGGGTGGCGACAACCACGATCAATGCGTTCATTTCACTCGTGGAACTCTTAGCGTATCCATTGGAATGTAGAGGAACGCAGCAATAAATAGGATCTCACCGTCCATTTGAGCTCTGCATCCGTAGCAAGCGGATCGACTCTTTCGTTTAGCGTGGTACATAACGGAGAGACCTACATGACTTGGGTCCTAATTCTTAACAGCTTTCCTTTTCGTCTATATTATGATCATAAAGAAGGCTAGCGAAGGTCCGTGAGCAGCAAGCACATACTCAAGTGTCCTTGTATCGCATTGAAGACGTCTGGGTATGTTGCCCGCTTGATTAGATGCTGCGAAGAGGACGAGGCCTAGAATCCGCAACATAGTCTTACAATACTTTTAAGTGCTCGCGGGGTGTTCGGCAGCAATGGTTCTTCATCATCAACTACGTTGGATCGAAAGGTTGCGGTGTCATTGCCACAGCCCCGGGAACTTTGCCATGCCCTCTCCACGTACCAGCATGTCATGACTTACCAGTCAAGGGTTGTTTGACCTATGATTACCCAGTCGGTTGAATAGCGAGACTTGTTCTAATGAACTTCGCCTCGTCGTGGTCTGTGGAAGTCAAACTCCCAATGACGTCCGTCGAGATCACGCAGGAGCACGATACTCAGAGTGGGCATGTGGCCTTCTCAAGAAGAAACAGGCATCTGCTGACTATGTGGGTCCTGGAGTTTAGTTATATGATGCGCTAGCAACACCCTACTAATTAGCAAGAGCACAGTCGGTAGACGCAACTTTGTCTTCATTGTTGATCTGGCCTCCAGAAAGCGGGCGGTTGCGGTACTGGAAGGATCTGCTTGGAAAAATCAGACACTTTGCAAGCGCTTCAGAGATGCATTTGATCGTAATTAGGGTGCCGAATAGATTTGCTCGAGCGCGATTCGAGTCAATTCTAACGTATTAAGTTTGGATGGCAGATAGTATCTCCCCCTCCCCCAGACAGTGCCATCTAAGTAACAGCCTACGTGTGCGTAACCCGGGTACGCAATCACATCAGCGCAACCCTACGCCATTGCATAGTCAACACTACGATGTCTGTGCCTGTACTCAAGAGTCGGCAACCACTCGTGGCATACTGTAGCGTACTCACGAAGCCAACTGCATGGCAATGAGTTCTGCGCACCTCAATTGACCGCAAAGGCGCGTCGCATTCTCACCCCAGTGACCAAAGTCAGTGATAGTTATTCGACCGCGGCTCTGTGTGAGATGGCATCCAGTACAGCCAAAGTACAATCGTCTTTCTGTGTCCCTAGAACTAACCTTCCACAGTTGGAGATAAGTCAGACTACGTAAGCAGCGCTGAACGTTCTTGAGTCAGCTTATACTTAAGGACTGGTTCATTTGTTCTACCATACACTATCAACATGATCTGATTAACTTCATGCCGCTATGAAATAGCCTCTACAGACGCGCCTGTCATGCACCGTCCCGAACAGACACCTCGGCAGCCCTATCAACAGGTACCGTCAGCAACTTCGACTCCTTCTTGATACCTTCATCACCATCCAACCTTTTCACAACCACGATGACCATAAGATCCTTTTTTGGAAGTGGTTTGAGATCCCAACCCAGAATTTCCGGTCTCTTGAGTGCATATGAGATTGAGAAACTCCACTTTGCGCTCTCGATCACCGAAGTGTGCACCACATGACCGTCCAAAAAGACTTGGAGCAGAGTCTCGGACGCAGGTTCATGTAAGATTCCGTCCATGCTCAGAGAAAGTTCGTTTTCAACGTCATTAGAGTCTCCCAAAGGGTTGACAGCGGCTGTTACAGATTCGATGATGTGCTTGTCTTCAGATGGCAAGGGAAATGCATGGGCAATAATGTCGGTGGGTAGAGCGGGCGTGAGGGGCGGAGGTATACGCTTCTTTGTAGCGCTTTCGAAAGCGTACGCATACTCTAGTAGCTTGGTGTCTTTGTATGCTTTGCCAGCAAAAGTGATGTTCACAGGCATCTTCTTCTCACTCATAACACCCATCGGTACACTCACAGTAGGTACACCAAGATGCCTGATGGCACGGTTGCCGTTGGAGTACTTGACACCGTTCTGGAGACTATGCGTCGTGCTGTCAATATCGAATTCGAGATCTGCAAGACCGACATCGCCCTGCGCTGGGAACGCAACAACATCGAGTTCATTCTTGTCCATCCAGTCTTCCAGATCACGTTTTCTTTGGGCTTCAAGGGCTTTTAGAGCTTGCTCCATGCCTTGAATGTCATGTATACTTCCATTCTGCACCATATTGGGTAGACCGGGGTAATCAATCCAGTTCCTTACTTCGAGGAAGCGGTCAGGTTTGTAGTCGGGTGGTTTGGGAAACAGCATTGACGGATCTTTGATGTCGGCTAAACACTTGATATTGGGGTCATTGTTGTCTTCGAGGAAAGCGTTCCAGGCCTGAGCGATAAGAATACCTCGCTCGAGGAGATTCCAGTTTGCAGGCCGACCATCGACGTTGTTGGCTTCGCCCGATACTGAGTCATTTTCGTAGTTCGTTATCAGAGGGAAGTCGGTGTAAACAATCTCTGCTCCCAAAGAGCCGAGATCTTTGGCTGTCTGTTCCCATAATGCGATCACTTCCGGTGAGACGTGAGTGTGTTTTGCATGCGGATCCGAATCTTTTTGACCAACGTATATTTTTGGCACACCAATTCTCTTCTCCCGTAACGCATCGGTGTTGCGCAAATCTGTGTAGTTGATTGAAGGCGGTTGAGGTATTTGAACGTGTTTCTGTTCGCGTATGAAATCTCCGGTTGTGTCTTCGTCAGGCGTAGCGATAACATTCAGTATCTCCAACATGTCATCGACCGATCGCGCATAGGGCGTGGGCACATCGCATGTAATGTATAACGGCCAGAGTCCACGACAGCTGAGTAGTCCTTTCGATGGGGTATAGCAGACAATCGCATTGTTTGACGCCGGACTTCGACCGCTGCTGACAGTTTCGCTGCCCATACCGAAAGCTGCCATGCTTGAAGCTATAGAAGTTGCGGCGCCATTCGACGAACCCGAGGAGAAGGCTCCAGTAAGGTACTTGGAGTTGTAAGGTGATTCCGCACGACCATACATGCCTCTCTGCATACCACCTGCAGCCATCGGTGGCATGTTAGTCTTTCCAATCAAGATTGCCCCAGCAGCCCGAAGCTTCTCCGCAATAGCAGAATCGCCGCTTGACATGACGCCTTTGAGAGCAGGGGAGCCATCAGTGACTGTCATGCCAGCCACTTTGTAGCTGTCCTTGATTGTGTATGGTATGCCTTCTAGTGGACGGGGCTTCAGTCCCTGTGCTCGACGTGCATCCGATGCTGCTGCATCCTGGAGAACGTTCTCGTTGAGGACTGTGAAAGCATTCAAACCTTGGATGGTGTCATACTGCGCAATGCGATTCAGGCAGCTGATGACGATGTCAACGCTGGTGACTTGTTGTTTGTCGAAGGCTTTCCGGTAGTCATCGATACTGGCTTCGACAATGCTGAAACCATCTCCCTCTAGCCTCGTATCCCAGAGCTTCTGCAATCTCGCATCTCGAAGATCCTGAACGTCAATTAGTCAGTGTTGTGCTGTCAGCAGTTGCGAACATACATCATTGCCATCCATCTCTAAGGCGCGTTTGGATGCTATAGGTACTAAGCGAGAATAACACTTGTAAAACAGGGTGTTGAATTGGTGCTTGAGCGAGGATGGCACCGTTGTTACCAGCTCAATTTTCGGTCACCCGCAGTGGGAGTAAGGTTGGTTTGGTGAACGTAATCGTGCCCGGGAGATAGTCACTTCCCCACTTCTGGATGATAGTCGGTTGGACTTGCCCCGTACAGCTAGTTCATGTAGGATGCAGGTATTCTTTATACCCGATCCGTGACCGGGCTGCATCACTTCTAGTGCATGCAACGAGTATATTTGATGTCTGAGCGTTCAAACAAGGGTACATTGTCTTCGTGTTCGAAACGCAGAAAACGCCATGAATTAGCAAGGCTAAACGCTGCATGCAGACCTCCAACTTCAAACTGAACAAGCACTCGAATACATGTATATGGTATCGATCGTCTTCACAAGTACCTCGCATCACCATGATGGGTCCTCTATGCCGTACTCGCCCAGAGTGCCTTGAACCTCGTGCTGCCAGCAACCAAACCGCAGGCGCCCATCCAGCCCAGGTTCCAGCCCGGCAGACCACCGGTGGCGCTGCTGAAATGTAGCGCCATGGGCAACCACGCACTCGCGATGACAAAGTCGGTCCACCACCGGTTGTCAAACTTCTTATCTTCTTCTTCCTGGTATTCTGCTACTGCCCGGCCATCAGCGACCATCTGCTTCCTAGTCACCCTCCTGCGACTCTCGAGCTGCCACTCGCGCATCAAGCGAAGGAAGTCGCATGACACGCCACCCAGCCAACAGCGGTAGGCGTACAGGTATAGACGCGCAGTTTTGGAGTCGCCGCGGTTCAGGGTGGATATGAAGCGGGGTCCGATGACGCCTGAGTCGGCGAGGAGGGAGATGTTCTCTAGCGCTTGGTAGGAGAAGTAGCTGCTCGCCTGCAGCATGGCGATTCTATGCAGAACGACATCTGTGCCGGCTTTGGGGCCTGAGGCTAGCGAGCGCAGCCACGCGTATAGCGGGAAGAGGCCGAACAGTCTCAGCGTTGTGCGCGCCTTGGAGATGAGGACTGCGAGCGCAGCGATGGGCGGCACGGTGCCATTGTTCAGGAGTGTGGCCGCGGAGATCTTGGTGTCGTCGCAGGCCGGGCGGATGAGGGAGAGCAGCTTGGTGGCAAAGCTGGAGATGGAGGGCGACTTGGTTTGCACGTACGCGAGGATATAGAGGGTGTAGTTGAATGTGGAGAGGAATGCGGAGAGGCCGCCTGGGGAAGCTAGGAGTCTGCCCTACATTAGCTTGTTGCCATGACCCTCGTCGCGACAGAATAACGAGACACTCACTTGTTCAGCCTCAGGATTGTCTGGTCAACCTTCTTCACGCCTGCGAGCAAGTCGGTCCTGTCTATGTCCCTCGGATCCGCACTGGGGGCGGCATCCGCTATCTTATCCACCACCTCCTTGACATCAGGTGTGTCGGCCACATTGGGCGCTTCAGGTTGGATGGTTTTCTCGTTTTGGTCAGACATGGCGATTTTGGGTCGGATATGTAATGTTGAGCATGCAGGATGCCAGGAAATCTGGGTAGAATAAGGTAAAGGGCGCGTTCGCGGGTTGTGCTTCTCCGCACGCAAGCCACGCATGGGGACCTCATTGCCGCTGTCCCCGTGAGCCGAGGCATTGGCCCCAGCGACTTTCCAGCAACCTTGACATCGCCCCAGCTCACTTTTTTATTTGTCCACCAACACGCTTTAGCCACGAGTCATCATCGTCAGACAGCTACATCTTTTTCTTGGAGTGCATTACGCTGAATCGCTGCGTCTTCCAAGTCAGATGTGGGCCAAGAACAAAAAGTGGGTCATGGGTTGGACGAGAGGTGTGATTCACTACCATTTGGTCACTATACTTGATGGTATACCAAACGCAATCGAATACTCAAGCTTTCACTACACACAATCATTGTCAGACGCCCTCAACAAAAGTGCGCATACTTCGCCTCTGCACATCTTCTACGTCAAGCCTCCTAATCACATCCTCAATCTCTTCCCAAGCTGCTCGTTCTCTTTCGCCAGATTCGCTCTTGATCGCATCCAATGTTCGCCTTCGCCGCTCCTTGGGTTCGTTCCTAAGCTGAGTGAGAAATAGCCGTTTAGACTCTTCAAGTTGAATGCGAGCTTTGTCAAGCACTTGTTCAGTCGCCTTGCTGTCTTGCTCAGCATCAGTCAATTTGCATTCGACGAGAAGCAGACTGTTGTTTGCTTCAGTCTTCATCTTGCTATCTTATAGCGCTCCGTCTCCGTAGGGGTTCCAGTTGGATTCGGGCTGGAACATACCGCATCTGTGCCAACCCGGATAGCTTTTCTTCGATCTCAGCTCTATCCCATGTGCTCTTTAACTGCCGCCACATCAGATGCCACTTTCCAGTCGTCTTGTCTCCCGGAATCTTGTGCGCTATCTCTCTCTCCAGGTCATCTAAGTGATTGAAGAATTCAATGCTGATGGCATCTCTGCGTTCTATCGGCCCTGCAAAGTCTCGTAGTCTTGCCGCTCGCGTCCGAACTGCGGCCCAATCACTGCTTCCTTTCACCCGATAGAGGGCCGCTATCTGGTACAGGGTACCAGCTAGCAGGATGTAAGCAAACGTCAAGATGGAAAGAACGTTGGCGACAAAAGAGAGTGTGCTATCTCGGCAGTCACATGTGCTGTAGAGCGGGATTTCCATGGAGTTGATACCCGACATTCCAAGATGGGTCTGATAGATGGCAGGTTGGCGACTCGAGAAAGGTTAGAGATGTTTGAATCACTCTATACTTACCTGTTCAGATTTCCTTGCGATATTGGATTGCATATCGGCTTTTGCAACCGTTGGTTCGGTTGCGGGTAAGCACCTGCAGCCGCCATGTGCTCAGCCTTGTCATGTAAAACATGGTAGGAGCATACCCAGGCAAACTTCTGGCGTTCCTGGCTTTACCAAACCCGGGACAGACTCAGTGTTTCCATAGTATCTGAAGTGGTATTGGTGTTATGTAAGACATGATGAGAAATGAGGTTACAAAGCTATTGTGCCGACCGTGTCGCTCAACGTGAAGCGTCAAAGACATACTCCTACAGTGTTAGCGCAACACTACGCAAACATGATATTCACTTGTTGGCTGCCAACGGACACTCCAGGTACTCTGTGTACAAATTATTAACCTGAGTATTCGTAGTTCGTTTTTGCATCCACTGTCAGCTATGGCAACTCCACAGACACAGGGCACTAAACAGGCAGCGCCTGCTCCTGATTCTTTAAGCCCACCAGAGGCGGCAATCAAGCGGACTAGAAGGTTTGTACTCAACTCACTTGCAGTCAAGAAGATGGGATACCACTTCTAGATTCCCGCGATCATCGCCAAAATGCAGATGAAGACCGATCAGCCCTTCAATGCAGGCATGGCACTCGGCATGATGCACTATTACATCGTCCCGCTAATTTCAACACATTTGGAAAATGCCGTTGAGTTCCGCAACAGAGTTCCAGAAGCCTTAATATGGGCGACCGGGTTCGTGGAAGCGATCGATGGATGCATCGCAAATCTACGTCTTATGGATGGTTGTTCTGAGAAGTTTCCGAATGATATAACCGTTGATCGCAAGAGTCGACGGCTACGGCGCAAGTATATGGAGCGCTACACCTACCTCGTCGAAGATGCTTACAAGGACCATGTCCGCGAACAGCTTTGCGACGTCTTCCAATCCTGGAATCAGGAACAAACGCAGCTCTTCAACAAAGGTGTCGATAAAGCGCTCTCGGGAATACAGTGGGTTGTCTATCCGAAAGAAAATGTTGTCTTGAACGCGGGCGAGGATGGATGGGCGATATGGCTGCGGGGGAAGTGCGAAGAGCTGGGCATGCTTGAAGCGAGGGCGGGTAGAAAAGTACTTGCAGAAGTGTAGGTCTTGTAGCACGACACGCGTCTATGTTTTGTGTGCTGTCTTTGACAGTAAACAAAAAGACTTGGAAATGTAGATGCAACTAGCACAAGAAGAAACATGGGCAGAAAAAAAAGGAAGTTTGAGTATTACCTGTATCTGCCATTTCGAGGTACCAAGTGCTAACTCATTAGCTGGAGATCTTGCTGCGAACATGCGGTTGCCAGGTAGAAGCGAGGGCTAGGCTGCATAAACAGCTGCAAATTGGTGGATTGCAGGTGGAGTGGTGGAGTGAAGAAGTGACTAGGGACCGTTGGCGAGATTGGAGCGGGCATCAAAGGGTCCACCCGCCAAGGCGCTGCTGGGCGACTACTCGAAACACGCGCTCGAAACCCGTCGCATAGCCCTCTCATCAACCTCAGCGCTTCTTATAGTCCAACGCCCGAGGCCTGAGAGTCTGTCATTCCTACACATCTGCCACCTCTCCCGGTCACATCACATCGCAACAATGGCAGGCCGGTTTGTGCGAGCTTCCAAGTATCGTGAGTGTTGATGTCCAACTGCAGCCCAGCTTACCATGCTAACAAGATGCACCAGGCCACGTCTTTGGCAAGGGCACCAAGAAGGTACAGTTTGCATGCCGTCTGGCGATGCGTCGGCGTATGCTTACAGTCTCGTAGGAGCAATGCTACGACAACCTCCGCATCTCCAAGAATGCTTGGGATACCAACCTGATCAAGGTCAGCCCATCCGCACACGCGACCTCGTCGGACATGCGCTCACCCTCTCCAGGCCAACCCCGAATACATCTCAGTCAACTGGGAAGCTAGCGGCGGTGGCGCCTTTGCTGTCATCCCCATCAACGAGCGCGGCCGAGCTCCCGACCAGCTTCCTCTCTTCCGCGGCCACACTGCTGCCGTCCTCGACACCGACTGGTATGGTCGCACACGGCATGGGATGCAAGGGATACGGCGCTAATTGCTCGCAGGTCTCCCTTCAACGACTCGCTCATCTCTTCAGCCTCCGACGACGGCAAAGTCGGCATCTGGAAGGTCCCCGAAAACTTCACCCTATGGACCGACGCTGACGAGCCTGCTGACGTCGCTCCTGTCGCCAAGCTGAGCGGCCACATGAGGTACCACGTTGCGCTCCAGTCTGCATTCGCATCTAACACTGCCGTAGGAAGGTTGGCCACGTCCTCTTCAACACCGCCGCCGAGAACGTCCTCGCTAGTGCATCTGGCGACTACACCGTAAAGCTCTGGGACGTCGAGGCCGGTCTGCCGCAACTCACTCTCAAGCACAACGACATTGTCCAATCGCTGTCATGGAGCGCCGATGGATCCCTCCTCGTCACCACGAGCCGTGACAAGAAGCTGCGCGTATGGGATGTGCGACAGGAGAAGCCCGCCCAGGAAGTTCCTGGCCACCCTGGTGCCAAGAACAGCCGCGCCGTATGGATGGGTGAGACCGACCGCATCGCGACTACTGGTTTCTCGCGCATGAGCGACCGTCAGCTTGGTCTCTGGGACCCGCGCAACCCCAAGGAGCCCATTGGCGGCTTCCAGATCCTTGACTCCATCTCTGGTGTATGCATGCCCTTCTGGGACGACGGTACACAGTGTCTGTACCTTGCTGGCAAGGGGTGCGTACATGATTCCAATCCAGTAGCCACTTTACTAACACGCGCAGTGACGGTAACATCCGATACTACGAATACGAAAACGACAAGTTCGAATACCTCTCCGAATACAAGTCTGGCGACCCACAACGTGGTATCGCCTTTCTTCCCAAGCGAGGTATCAACCTGCACGAGAACGAGGTCCTTCGCTGCTTCAAGACCGTCAACGATGCCTACGTCGAGCCCGTGTCCTTTATCGTACCCCGCCGCTCCGAGATGTTCCAGAGCGACATCTACCCTCCCACAACTGGTCTCAAGCCTGGTGTCTCAGCAGCTGAGTGGTTCGGCGGTAAGACCGCAGCGCCTCCCAAGATCTCGCTCGAGAGCGTGTACGAAGGTGAGGCCCCCAAGGAGGTGGAGAACGATTACAAGCCCTCCGAGCCCGCGACCAGCCAGCCTTCCCCAGTCAAGGCCGAGCCTCCCAAGAGTAAGCCTGCGCCAGAGCCTGTTCCTACAACATTAGCTTCTCGTGGGCCGCCCCCTTCTATGAGGGACAACAAGGACTCCATGGCATCAGCAGCTTCCAAGTTTGCAGACAAAGACGAGACTTCCGACAATGAGAGCGCATCAAGCTTCGAGGAAATCCCGAAGCCAACGGAGCGCCGCACCTTCACTGCTGCCCGTCAAGAAGAGAAGACCAAGGGCCCTGCCATTACCAAGGAGCCCGAGAGCGCGAAGACTACTCCGACACCCACCCCAGCGCCTTCCCAGGCTAGGTCTGCCCCGCCCGCCGAGCCTACTCCTACGCCCGCCGCTTCTGCCCCAGCCTCCACACCTAGCGCCGGTGGTCCTGCCTCTGCCCTTCGCGATGCGCTAGGCGACATCAAGTCTCAGCTCGAGCAGCAGAACAGGGTCATGGAGCAGCAAAACAGAGTCATGTCGGACCAGTCTGATCAAATCGCACTTCTGCTGCGTGAAGTTTCAACACTCAAGGCCAAGGCTGCAACGTCAGAACCTTCCGACCGTGAGAAGGATGAGCGCATCAGGCAGTTGGAGCTCGAGCTTGAGGAAGCTAGGTCTTGAACATCAAGATCTCAGCTTCCACATCTTTCGTGCTGACAATCTCAGAAAGTTGAACAAGGATTACGTGAATTTAATCACTCGTGAATATGTCCACAGAACATCGCTTCTTGGATAAGATCTCACGGGCACGATCTGCGTTATCCGAATAGTAGAGCTGTTAGTGTCGAGTAAGGGTCCGTGTATGATGATTGGGGGTGTTTTGTGTATGCGTATATCTGTCTGTCTGTCGAACTTGCTTTCGTTAGCAAGGTGTTTGGGTTAGCGGCATTGTATGGCACAAAATTCATTACTTCTGGTTTAGCGATTGATCCCTTGTATGTTCCCCGCCTTATGCTGACAAAGGCGCAATATTAGACTATGCAAGCCAAGGCTATGATCGAGGCTGAGGCTGAGCAATCTGCCCGTATGCTTACCTTGACACATACACCATCGACCTTCGGATTACACAAGCTACCATTATCACTCGAGGAGCGGTCACCGCGATCAGCTTCCTTCGCCCTGTTTCACCAGAGCACATACACTATGAGCAAAGCCATATTTCCAGCCAACACAAAGTCAGATCACTACCGGCACCATCCTCTCAGTCGCACACGGGATCAGTTTTGCCTCATCAAGATCAGTCCTGACAGACTGAATAACGGTGTCCTACGCCAGACAATACAAGAGCTAGCATGTCCTCGAAGAAAATTACGATAGCCGGTGGGCAATTTGAAACCTCGTTACAAGCGCTCTATGGCTACGCTCAGGATGCAATTGACATGGACTCCGAAGAGCTAGCGTCTTTGCCTCTGGAGATAGCGTACGGATGAGCAAGATGGACAGCAGCTGTCACAAAGCTTGTAATGACGTACCGTAGACGAGACGCAGGTATGTATCTTGCAGACTTGATCGATCGCTCAACAGACTCCGTATGTGGTATGGACACAAAAGACTATATCCGGGCTGCCTTGGGTTTATTGGGACGTGTTCAAGGTCTCTGTATCGATGCTTCACAGCACCAGTGTCCATACTCGATAGTTATGGCTGCGATACATGCGACAACTCAAGATTCTCATCCTTAAAACTCTCACGACAGGGGTCTAAGAGGCGGCGGTATTAGGGGTACATCCGCGAAATTGCTGCATTCATTGCTACCGACCTAAATTACACGGAAACTTATTGTGATGCTTATAAAAAAGCACTGTCTACGTGTCGTACGATCGCCTTCTCATGTCAGGTCAGCCACTATCGCTCGTGAGAAGTCTATCAGCCTTCCGAAGCCGCCAACACTAGAGATCAACGGCGAATAGGTGTCGATACAATCGAGAGCACAAGTCTCCATAGGTTAGAAGCGGAAGCATGTGCTGGTCAGATGTCTCAGACGTGGTAGCTTGGATGTTTGTGAAATGATGACGACCGAGAGTGGGCCGACGAGCACAGGCCGCAGATTTGATTCCACTTCATCTCTCGCGTCAACCTGCAGTCAACCACCACTGTCACCGTATCTGCATGGACCTGATCATCACATCGCACTTATGTGTTCTCATTTTTGCCTTCATACCCAGTGAAAATCTCGTTCCCTCCTTTCAGATTCGAGTCTTCTATGGTCCTAGCCTTTCTCTTCCGCGCAACGACAAAACCCATCTGAAGTACTTCAGCGTGCTCAAAGTCACGTCTAGCAACTCTGATACGTCCAGATTCCTGTAAAATCTCATTTCATTCTCTAAGTCAGACTGCCTTCGTATTCACTCATTTCTCTCATGGATCGACATGTCCGTCTATATGCTCGGCAGTACGTTGACTGACTTACGGATTGAACCAATCACATCCACAACACCTGGCGCCTCTCGACAATGCCAATCTTGTACTACCCAGATGGTTCGTTGAGATTCCATGATCCGCATGTCGATTAGGCTGCACGGCTACCTAAGAGGTGCATGTACGGAGTTGGTGTATATTTCACGCACAGTTTGCACACAGACACTTCTTGCTCCGCAAGCCGAGTTGGAGACGGACTACCACAGGCAATATTGCCGTATCCGGACAATGCTAGGAGCATGATGTAACAATTCCAAGTATCACTCGTTTGGCCAACCTGCTCCTTAAACACATGTACCGAAGCCGCGTCATCAAAGTTCCTGAATCGCAACATGCACAGACTATCATTTATCTATATCTGACCTTTTAGTGGCGGTGAGCGTTTGCGATCGTTTTTCAGGGTCTACTCCGGCCCATTATAGCGAGCCTCACAGTTCACCAGTGTGTATACACATGAAAATATTTCTGCCTAGCGCGTCTAGATTTTACATCCTCAGCAATTACTCTTGAACAGAGCAGAAGAGAAACCAATAATCACTACTACATCAACCAGCTGCGAGTTACACAAGTAACAGATAATTATGGAATATATCAAGGATGCTGATCGACAGCAGAGCAGGTTTGTAATTAGGGCGAGCCTTTTTGGATGAAAGCTTACAAGATATAGTGTGACTCAGGCTGTGTCGGCTGTGTCGACTCCACTTACTGACACTTCGTCTCTATCAGAACTTTCAGAAACCCCCTCTTCGGAGGTGGGCAGTGTGAGCTTTGATGGCCCAGGTGTTGCAGACGTGGATGAAGACTCTGCAGGCGAGTACCGAAGCGACAACAACAACAACACATACGATGACCAGAAAGAGGCCGAAGTAAGTTCCAAGACATCTCAATCTTCACTTGCTGACATTACCACAGCACAATCTGAAGCATATTAAAATCACGTGCGCAAAAGGTCGCCTTGGAGGCACTATCAGTGACAATGTATATGCTTGTCCACGCTGCAAATCCCATATGTCTAAGAAGTATTCTACAGAGGTCCATAATTCAGTCATATTCCATAGATGTATACTGCTAACGTATAAGCAGCGTCACATCAAAGACTCCTGCTGGAAAGTCTGCGACGAGTGCTGCGAATCCAACAATGCTACGTGCGACGCCTTCTACGTCAAAGGCGCATGCAAACATTGTGTGAAGCAGGGATTGAATTGCACCAAACATACCGAACCAGTGTCAGATTGTGTTCCTGAATTGCTTACAGGTGTACATCCGCAGCCATACAAGTCAACTCCAAGGGCCACCCGTGCCGGTACAACTTCGAAGCAAGATAGAGGCAAACGCAAAGCCACCCAGTCACCAAGCGCTAGCCCAAACTCCAAACCTGTCGTCAAACGCGCAGCTGCTGCTGCTGACAGGGAAGAGAGGCGAGCAATCGTCGATCCGGATGATAAAGCCCTACGTCCAGATCCATTGGACAAGTCGCAGTTCACTGCAGACGAGAAGCTCCAGGAACGGAAACGTGCTGAGGAGAACGTTTCGGTCACTGGCAACCATGTTCAGAATGATCAAGATTTACGATATTACGTTCCAACCGCACCGCCATCTCGACAAACAATCATGCCCCAGCGCAGGCAACAAGGTCAAGGACTGTCACAGTCGTCGTTGCCTTCGGGCATGCTACGCTTGACGCCCGGTCAGCAACACGATGGTCGCGATGTCGTGACTGTCGATGAAGCTCTACGTCGTTGGCCGCAAACACACAATAGTGCCGGTCGTATGTTTTATATCGTGGATGGGAATGGAGAGGTCTTGAATCAGTCCATGATCGAGGGTAACGAGCTCCTCCAGAACGTACACCGTCAACAAGCACGTATTGAAGTATGGGCAGCTCGGTATGACGACGCATTTCGTGTAAACCAGGTGCCTCCACCAGTTGATCCAGTATTCCCACAACAGAACGCTCGTCGCACTAGTTTCAACGAGGCACATCCCCCAGTGTCTCGCCTGAACCGCTTCCGCCCTGTCCAATCAGCCAACTTCAAGATCTATGAAGATGCTGCTCGTCGAAAGCTGCAATCAAAAGACTTTGTTGCCAGTGCGCCAGGATCTCGTA
>NW_026260218.1:0-51259 GCF_024291825.1 Alternaria postmessia | reverse complement strand
CTGCCGTTTGATATTGTACCGATATCCCCACGTCCTTTGATTGGCTGCGTGATAGCCATGTAGTTCTGTGCAACGACGATCAAACCTTCGCACGGTCCTGCCTCACCAAAACTGCGCAGACAACGTTGGACGGTGTTTCTGTGCGAACGCAACAAGTATACACTAGATTCAAGCTTGCCAATCGAACTGACAGACACGGCTTATGGGGTCTAGCAACTTTTTGTGTCAAGTTGTCGCTTTTTACGACCTAAACTGATTTCTCTTAGACATGCAAATCAGTAATACCCCTGTCGTTCAAAGCGCTCGGACTCCCAGGCAATCCGCAAGACCATTACTGTTCACCCTCTTTAACGTTAGAACTCATTCAGGAATACAAAGTACTGTGGGTTCACGGGCGTGTCCACAACATACTTCTTCTCGTCTGTGGATTCAGTGCGCGGCATCGCCTGCAGCCACTTTGCGCAGTCTTCGGGTGTCTTGCCGAGCCAGGGGGAGACGAAGGAGGATGGAATAGGAGGCTCAGTTCCGCCAGCATCTGGAGATGGCTTGTGAACTTCTGGACATGCCGGCAAGTCGTCGTAGGAGTCGGTCGCGACCCAAAAGTTCCAGCCCGAGTCGCCGTCACCATGGCAGGCGCGCTCAAGGACGGAGTTGAGATCCTGTAATTTTTAGTACCCGGCAGAGTTTCGATGCACCCAGCGTTACTGACCTCGTTCGTAATGCTCTTGTTGAGGACAAAGAGCGCGTAGGGAGGGTCGGACATGTTTGTTGTATGTAGTGGTCGATATGATTTGGAAGTAAGAAAGCTGCAAATGCTGCCAATTTGACTTCGCGGAGAAGCGGCGGCCTTAATGGTCCTGCTACTGACTGACGTCACTTGCGTTCGCACATGCATGCATTGAGGCGGAGCGAATGCTTACTTACGTGGGGCCGCTGCGCAGCTGCGCCGCACCTTATTTTCGACATGCAGCTGCACCGTAAGCTAAGACGGAGACCTTGAATCCCTAACACGTCCAACACAGCCAATGAACTTACATCGCTAATATCGATTTGTATTCATCGCGATTCTCCTCACGTTATGTATACTCATTCGCGCTGCGCATCGTTGGCGGCCTCGCAGAGTTCCAAAATACTTACGCCTGTAGACGTGCTGACGAGTTGGTCAGACGACCTTTGTATCTAAGACACGCCGGAGCTTATTGACATGGCGGGCCTTGAACTCTAGCTCTACGCCGATGGATGCCTAGGTACTATGCTGAGCATGAGTATCATGAGAGTATGAGGTAATGTGAGAAATGTAGTGTGCAGCCCCCAAGATGCAGCCGCCAGGATCAAAGTACTATGATAATGATAGTAGTATACGCTGAAGTAAGGGCATTCTTGAGGTGGTATAAGAGAGGTTGGAATGTCGTACTCATATCTCTTCACTACCAGCACAGTTCTTCGACTTCACACTTTCCTTAGTTGCTTGCCATCTTTCTCGCATCTTATTCGTACTTTGCGCTTTTCACTACCTCTCAGAGGTTTCCGATACCTTTCTCATCAAACAAGTCTGTTCCGTGGTCGACTATGCGTTATATCCTGGCTACTACTCTGCTGCTCCGGGCCTCAATGGGCTTGGAGCAGGGAAACAATGTGCCTGCTATTGTGGCACCCGGAAGGGCAGACAGAATGTTCGAGAAGCGCGCTGGAAAGGATTTCGGTACCCAGAAGATATCATGTGTTGGTGGAGAAGGTGCTTGTAACAATGCTTGTTACTACATTAATTGCGTGGTTAGTATTCGCCAGCTCAATGACCTTCACCTAGAACTGACTCGTGTCTGCGGTAGGCCCCATACGCCAACATCCCAAATCCAAACAGGGTCGTGTACATCGGGCCGAATGGCAATAATGGCGAGAACCAAAAGAATCGAGAGGCATCCGGCTGCTCTGCTGGAGGCTTTAGCCCCTGTGGTGAATTCCCATTTAGTCAGAAGTTCAGCGACAAGACGGCAGGTTTAGGTGAATACCAATGTGATGAGTGGCCTCCTGCACTGTCCCAGCAGTTCCCATTCGGCGACCCGAATCGATTGGCACCAAACAGTCTACGCTGCATGCCAAGCGGCGAGAACGGATCCATCGGTGGCAAGCTGGGTGCTATTGTAAAGAACCAGAACATGGTCCGCGACGACTTCTTTGACGTGGAATTCGACATCACCGGTGCTGATCAGAGTAAACTCAAGTTCTGCCAGCCGAATCCTAATCCAGGGGGTGTCTGCGGTTCCGACGGCATGCAGTTCGAGCTCTTTGAGAAGAAGATCCCTACCGGCAAGATCACTAGCTACTACAACCGTGCCGGCGATGACAACAAGTACAAGCTGTCCAACACAGTCTACGCGGAACTCTACCAGTGCAGCGTTGCCTTCACGCGCGATGGTGACGCGACTATCAAGGACGTCACGCTCAGTGACTGGGAAAACAAGGACACGACTCCAGTTGGGTGTAATTTGGCTAATGATGGCGATACGTGCGACTTGCAGGGCCTTCCCAACGATCTGCAGGTGAAGCGCACCGGCAGCTTTGGTAGCAAGCTAGAGTTCGAATACGCACCAGGCCAAGACGGCGTCAACGTTAATTTCTTCGATTGGGATTCGGACATGGAGGGCAACGGCCGTGGACCCTGGACCGACCCCGACACGGACCCGAACCGGCAACCACTACGCTTCTGCAAGGTCGTTGATGGAAGTGCTCCAAATACGCAGAGCTTCGAATGCTGGTTCCCTTGCTACAAGAATGCGGACGGCAAATAGACGATGCGGTCCAGTAGAGTACCCATCACCATTCCTCTTACATGATGAATCATAAACATGAGTCTGGCGTAGAACACGTAATCATAGACCGATAGATCTCCATTGCAATTTACTAGGTACACGGTATTGGTCTAGTGCGTAGCTCGTTCTGTCTTCCTACACCCTGCGATATCGCGGTGAGTTCTCCTTACTTCTATACGACACTACCATATCACGGACTATGACCTAACGCGGATTCTTATCCTTCAAACCCGCGTCTTCGGGTCCAAGCCAGAGAGATGGGCGACACTCGTGCTGAAGATCGCGCAAAGGAAATCTGTATATCCTCAAGCGATAAACCCCGGGTCTCGCGCATGCAGATTGCAAGCACCAGTAGTGTCAAGAGGGCAACCCCACCGAAGAGGAAGTACGCACCATAGGCCGACCTGGCCAGGAAGATTGGGGTCGCGAAAGCGACGAGCCAGTTCGCGAGCTGATCGGAACAAATCAGTAAGCAATGCGCAAGGGAATTGTGAAGTGTTCGTGGATAGGCAGCATAAACAATTTACTCACAAAACTACCACCCGTCGCCATCGAATTAGTGGTCGCACGGGTCTTGGTGGGTTGGATTTCCGACGCATATATCTTGCCAACGATAGCCCAGGTAGAGACGTATCCTAGAGCAAACACAAAAACGGAAACGATAACGACCCATCGTGCCGCACCATATGAGTGTACAGCATCCGCAGCGTACAGAGAGCCGATCAGAAGCATGGTCGCGGAGAGGATTACTCCACCGCAGATGGCAGACGTGCGCCGACCCCACTTGTCTGCGAGAAGTGTGGCAGGGATACTGAAGGCGAGCATAAGGATGGCGCTGACGCCAGATGCAAGGAATGATGCTGTTTGTGACGGTATTCCTGCTTGCGCAAAAATCGTTGGCGCGTACTGGGAGATCGTGTTAGCAAGTGCAATGACATCTTGTCTGCATGGCACAACACATACGTAGAGCACCCCATCGATGCCGCTGAGCTGAATGAAAGACAGTATAAACACTGCGAGCCATGTTTGCGATCGATAATCTTTCGTGAATATCAAGCGTAAGCCTGCCAGTACTCCAATCTCGTCTTCAGCAGCTGCAGTCTCGACAGGCCGTAACACATCTTTTTCCGCTTCAGCTGTCCCAAAGTCCAATTTCTTAAGCTCTTCCATCGCCTGGCTTCTTCTTCCATGCAAGATTAGCCAACGTGGGCTTTCTGGTAAGAAGAAAGACCCAGTCGCCCACAGTACTGCGAGCGCCGCTTGGAGGATGTATGGCAAGCGCCACGACATATCGCCTTTGATGTGAATGCTTCCGTAGCACGAGAAATAGCCAACGCACACCCCAATCGCCGCTCCAAACTGCGGCAGCGATACGAACTTACCGCGACTTCGACTCGGTGCGATCTCACAGATGTACACCCCAATGTTGGTGAGAGCAAACCCTTGGCCGATTCCCATCAAGGCACGTCCGACGAGAAACAGCCAAAGATGGAACGCAGCGCATTCGAGTATGCAGCCGATGGTGCACAGTACTGCGCCCGCAATCATGATGCGTAAGCGCCCAAACCGGTCTGCCAGATATCCGGCGATTGTTGCTGGGATGGCGCCGCAAAGCATGATCAACGAGACAGTGAAGCCGCGCATAGTTGGCGAGAGATGACCAAAAGTTCCAGTATAGGAGGGCATTTCAGTAATTGCACCTACTGAGCCTGTATCAAATCTGTCCGCAAGTTAGCATTTTTCGCCGTGCATTATTTTTCAGCATGTTATAGCACATGAAAGGAATTGATTGCGATTACGACATACCCATTGAGTATACCACCGAGCGCCACAAATGTGGACGCAAGGGCATAGCCTGGTATCTTCCGAGAGCTGAGTTGCATGGTTGATGATCCTTCAGTCGTGGGAAAGAGTTCAAGTGCAGGAGAGGTGAGTTTACAAGTCAAATGGAACCGTTGGTTCAACGGTTAAGTATCATCACCATTCCCCGCACTTGGAGACAGCGCAACTCCAGATGATCAATACGCGATGATCTTGATCATAGGCTCGCGCCAATAAGTGAGAGGTTCGCATATGTATCAAAGGAGGGGTGACGTAGGTGGCTGCTTATTCCACTCTTGCCGACGACGACGTTGGTCTCAGATAACAATGAGCTTACGGATCGGCATGAGCAGCGCTACATCATGGATCAGAAAGGCACGAGATTGCAGACTCTGGTCAATGGCGATGACTGTGTTGCTTTGCGGGTATGCGTTCAACGCATACCCTAGATCTACGCAATCGGCACGATCATGTCTTCCATGGATTCGAACGTGTGGGTGAGATAAGTAAGGATGAGAGTAAATCGGCAATCAGTCCTGATTTGTCGCTCAATGGTCACCACAAAGACTATCATAACATGCTGCGTGGATGTCGATCAAATAGGGTATCCAACTGCTTGTGCGACAATGTCGAACTCCACGATCGGGTGCCGGATCATACTATTCTCAACTGATAAAGTCTTCTCGATGGCGAAGTACACGAATGCTTCGCTGACTGATGTAGCGGAATGAATCGTCGCATGCGTCTTGAAGTCGAGACGTGAAGCCGCAAGATTGGGAATTGAGCGGTGAAATTTCCGTCGTAGAGGCATCGAAATTGTCGCCCTTCCGAATAGAGTTCGTCATCGGTGTCCACACAGTGCTTATAGCTTGACTGCGCGAGAGTGCATCGCATTGGCATCGATCATCGCGTGTCATCTCATGCGCAAGGAAGATGTGGCCTGGTGGGTGTCGCAACATCTTCGGCGGAGATCTGGTGCGCTCGGAGCACAGTTAGCGCGTTGCAGTTGGGCGCCTCCGAGGTTCCGACGCATTTGCATCGCCACACCACGACCGAGCTTCTCCTCATCCCGAGACTGCGCAATGCCCACCACTATTGATGTTGCTTTCTACAACATTACTTCGCGACTGCAGACTCCAGGATGGATAGCATCCATGCTATGCGCGGAAATCCAAGCCCAGCAGCAAAATCGCTGCGTTGGAAGGATCTGGTGGCTGGTCTCTCGATGACGAATCTATGCAGCTTACGCCACGTTCGCCACGTCACGTGTAGTCGTGTCGCGCGAACCTCTTCGTTTTGAAATTCTATTTCAGGTATCGGCCAACATCAGCGCTATTCACACTCGTTATGCAGCTTGGTTGCATTGGATGTGGGAAAAGTACGGCCGCCAGGCTTTCTCGCAGGAGCTCTACTTGATGGGGACCTCTTCATCACATCGCCATACTGGTACGAGTACTGGACCCGTCGCGGCACCACAATATGCGATGCCTTGTGCTCGGATGCTCGGAGTGGCATTCCTTTTCATTGGGAAGAGTTGTATCGCATTCGCCTCGCTGATCACCAGACAAGTAAACAAACGCCAGCAATCCGCACTCCTCTATGCTCACTCAATACAAGCATGAAGGACGATATGATTGATTTATGAAGTAGAGTGATAAGTCACAGCTAACATTCGAAGATAGTCTACTCCCGATCTAGCGAGCTTCCGAGGTTATGTTACTAGGCTTGTTGCTAGGTGCTTGTCTTCTCAGCGTCAACGGTGTTGTTCCTTCAGTGTCGTTCCAGAAGAGCTCGTAGATGCCGTTCTTCTGCGACTGCATGCCGCTGAAAGAGGTCGCGATGCTGCCATCGTCGCCGTAAAGCATGGCCGTGGACCCGTAGAAGGCGAAGCCAGAAGTATGCGTGGTAGCGTTGCCGGTACCATCGTTCGGCGGAAGGAAGCCAACACGCTTGTCGCCGGACGAGGGCTCGGGAACGAACAACGTAACGTTGGACCACGAGGGCGCAATATCGCCGGCAGTGACGTTTGGATTGCCGACGAAGTGGTGATCAGAGTCCGTAGTGACTGACGATGTCAGTGAGTTGAAGCACATGTCGCTGGGAAGCGGACACGGAAGGACCCGTGAAACCTCAGAACTTACAGATCACGACAGCAGCATCCGAGCTGTTAGCAAGGCTCGGATCACCAATGTAGGCGAGGCCATCCGCATAGAAGAGCGGCAATCCACCAAAGCCATCGCCGTACGCGTACAATTGGAATGTTGCGGACGGGGACACGTCGCGCTTGCGCGCACCCAGGACGACAAGAGGAAGGGAGGCAGCCAGAAGGTTTCGCATGTCGAGACGCATCTTGCAAAGAATGGATCTTGATCTGACAAGAAGAGGAGTCAATAAAGGAGTGTGGGGAAAGTTGGGTGACAGTCTGTTTTTCCTGCAGCATGTACTCTTTTATGGAAGTCGACACCAATCGTGGAAAAGTTCTCTTCCCAAGATATGGACAGGCAACGCAAGCATGCCGCGAGGCCTCTACGCCCTATCGTTGGAATCAGAAAGCCGACGTAACGTCGCAACGCTATCTCGGACGACATCCGATGCCTACGACACTCGGCGCCCAACACACGTACGCAGGAAGATTCGCACTATTGGCGGGCGCGTCCGCCGCGTGACTCCCTGCTACCAGGTCTGTAGGCCACGAATGCTGGCTATATCGGAATTCACCCAGTTCGTAACATCTGCTTGTGGGTGTTTGTTTAGACACAACCAATCATGTGGCTTGTGTTCCTGAGTCGTGATGGGACGTGCGGTGTCTTGGCGCTACCCGTGCCTTCAGGCGCGGCGCTTTCGCGGCTCTCAGCCACAGTTTGTTACCCTGCTGTTCCCCCGTGACGAGGCTCTGTCAACAACCTGGATTTGTTTCATGATCATCATGGATTGCGCGTGTCATGTTATCACCGTCGGTGGAATCTCTCCTAAACTCTCAATCGACTTAACAAGAATAGTTACGACTACATGTGGGCCGTACAAAGTTTGCTTTAGGCTGAGTCGACTAAAGTAAGTTAGCGGCTCTGCGATGTGGAGGTCTTCGCTGCCTCAGTATTATGCCGCGCGGCGTTGAACACTGGTGGGGATAGCAGAGGGGCAGTTTGAGGCACGACGACGAACGTCGACTATTGTCTGCACGGTGATATGATAGCAGGGTGAGGTGAAGAAATCTCAAAGGTATACTGATCTCCAAAGTATATAGGTCAATCACTCGTTCCGTACTAGAAATCATCCAGCTTCTCTCACACTCGCTTTCATTGCTCTACACTCCTTTCTCGTGCATTATTTGGGAACACTCGTTGTGGATACGTCCTTCTTTTTGTTAGCGTAATCAGACTGCGCTTCGGTCCATATCATGCTTCTTCGCTGTATCTTCAGCATCGCAGCTCTAGCTGGCTATGCTACTGCCTTTCCCTTCACTTCGGATCTACGACCCAGAGCAGCCTGTGACGGAAACACTGCTACCACACGTTCAGAATGGTGTGACTATTCCATTGATGTAGACCCATCTGACGACGTCCCCGATACTGGGGTTACTCGTGAATACTGGTTGGAGCTCACGGATGTTACTGTTGCACCGGACGGCGTGTCACGCTCAGCCATGGCTGTCAATGGGTGAGACAACATCGCTATCAACTACATTTGCGACACACACTGACTCCACTTGCACCTTCAGATCCATTCCTGGCCCAACCCTCATTGCAGACTGGGGCGATACTGTCGTTGTCCATGTTACAAACTCGCTCACAACTTCAAACAACGGCACGAGCATCCATTTCCATGGTATCTGGCAGCTGAACACAAATGACCAGGACGGTGTCAGTAAGTAATCCTAGATCACGAACGGACTGTAAGAGAGTGCTGACTTCTTACTCCCACGACTAGGCTCGATCACGCAATGTCCGACAGCCCCGGGTGAATCGATGACCTACACTTGGCGAGCGACGCAATACGGTTCCTCATGGTATCACTCCCACTTCGCGCTTCAAGCATGGCAAGGTGTTTTCGGCGGCATCATCATCAACGGACCCGCTACCGCCAACTATGATGAAGATCTAGGTGTACTAATGCTCAATGATTGGGATCATCAGGTGTGTTCATGCCCACAGGAAGCTCAGTCGTTAGACTCCACTAACTCGATGTAGACTGTTGACGAGCTCTATATCACCGCCGAGACTTCTGGACCTCCAACACTAGACAACGGACTCATCAATGGTACGAACACGTACGAGGACGGAGGCTACCGATTCAATCAATCTTTCACTTCTGGCACATCCTACCTATTCCGACTTGTAAATGCCGCCGTGGATACACACTGGAAGTTCATGATTGACAATCACACCATGACCGTGATCGCTTCTGATCTTGTCGCTATCGAACCCTACGAAGCCACAGTCATCAGTATCGGCATGGGCCAACGTTATGATATCGTCGTAACAGCCGACCAAACCGATGCTACTGACTTCTGGATGCGTGCCATCCCTCAGTCAGCCTGCTCCGAAAACGATAATGAAGATGACATCCGTGGCATCATTTATTATGGAGACGCACCCGGTACCCCCACTACTTCGGCCTACGACTACGAGGACAGCTGCTCCGACGAGACCGACAACATCGTGCCATATGTCTCCAAGACCGTTGGTTCCACAGCTGGTGCCACAGCTGACGAGCCTGTCGCCGTTGGGTTTAACAGCGACAATCTCTTCAAATGGACGTTGAACAGCACAACCTTCGTCTCTGAATGGGAAGATCCCACCCTCATGAAGATCATGCAAGGCGAAACGGCCTTTGAGACCTCCAACGCAGTATTTTTGTTGCCCAATGCCAATGAATGGGTCTACGTCGTCATCTCCACGACGCTCGCTGTGCCTCATCCAATCCACTTGCACGGCCATGATTTCTACGTCATCGCGCAGGGCACAGGTACTTATACCGATGGCGAGACAACTCTCAACCTTGACAATCCGCCCCGTCGTGATACCGCTATGCTTCCTGCATCCGGGTACTTGGTATTGGCGTTCGAGACGAACAACCCCGGGGCTTGGCTGATGCATTGTCACATTGGATGGCATACGTCTGAGGGCTTTGCGATGCAGTTCGTCGAGCAGTACGACGCAATTGCGGGCATCACGAGCAATGACACATTGATCAGCAACTGTGACAGTTGGACGAGTCATACCGAAACGGTCGGTATTGAGCAGGATGACTCCGGTGTTTAGTTCGCGGAATATGTTTCTGCTGCCACCGCTATGGCCCAATGTGTCTGGTTTCAAAGTTATAGCTGTCAACGGTTTTCATGTAGTGCAGCCTGTCCTTCTAGCGCGCTTGCCTTCCATCGTCTGAGCTATCTCCAGTAGTGGTGATCCTTAGCTCCATGTGTATACGCTCTTTTGTACCCCTAATTGCAATCACACCACGTTCTTTAGAGCTGTTCTCTGTTCACTTGCCCTTATAAACGTTGTGTTACATTTACTACTTATCGAAGATTTCCGACATTTAACTTCAACATTAACGACGCACACATGATCAGCACTCATAGGATACACACGTGCGCCTGCTATCTCAACAAAATTCAGGCTTCTGGGCCCAGAGAGCAAAGAGCTTGTAAGATCCGCCTGTCTTACGGAGCTCTCCCACGAGTCTAGCTGGCAATGAGTCAATGTCTGCCTCAAGCTCAACTGGCTGTAGTGTCTTGAGCGTGGCCGTGGCGAATGAAGCTGTCGCAAACATACTTTGTAAGCTAAGCTCACGCACATCATCCTTTGCCTTGAATCCTACTGGCACATCGATGATGGCGTGTTGTATTTTCGTTAGACCCGCCTTCTCGAACAATGCCGTCAGGCTCTTTCTCATGTCCACGCCCTGTCCATTAGTGACCATGCCCACAAGCTGCCGCATGGCCTGTTGAAATTCTTGGAGCACTGGACCGGCATCCCAGTCCTGCCACTGCATCTCGACCAGCTGAATCCAGCCACCAGGCTTCACCAATTTGACCAGGTTCATGACAGCATCCTCCAGTGAGCTGAGACCGACGCCCGGAAGTGCCATACGTGAGTGCACTAGATCGAATGTTCCTTGCCATTGTAGCGGCCACGGCTCGGTCATGGACTGGTGATGGTACGAGGTGTCGTTTGGAGTCTCTTTTGGGAAATAGCTATCTTCAATGTCGGTTCCTATCCATGTGTTCGAAGCACCTCCGGCCGCCTGGCGCACATCTCGAAGCCAGATACCTTTCTTCGTTAGCTTTGAACAGTTCTTTGGCTCGGAGGTAGCTACCACTACCGGTAGCCTGGTCCAAGACCCGGTATCCGCCTGCTCCAAGGTCGATGGGTGCGAGAACGAGCTGGGGCATTGCAGAATAAACCACTTTGTGCTGCTTGTCGAGGCGCTGGACCTCATCCTCGTTAGCGGCAAAGATGACGTTATCATCGTTAAGTCCAGTCTTAGAGATGGAAGTAGACGAAGGCATACTGCCGGTATGAAGTGGTTCAAGAAGAAGAGAAATCGGAAGTCTTTCGGTTGTAAATATGTATTACTGGCGGCCGAGTTGACGCTCGAAGATAAAGCTTTAAGCTGATTCTAGATGTATTTCCTCTTGAACATTACGCCCCGTCTGACTGTATCTTGTCTATAATCGGGGTTGCACAGTGCTAAAAGTCTCCGTCGTGAATCGCGTATGTCTCCGCAAGGGTCGAATGTCTCCGAATCGTCAGCAGAAAATTTTGCTACTGAGTGACAATTGTGATAATCTCTTGATCTTCGTTTCTACATTTTGATACAATCCTTCGCCCATCTGATCATTAACTAGCTTCGTACATCGAACTCTATGCATAGTCGCAATCCGCTGGTGACAAGTAGCTACACACCTTTGAGTAACGTGAGTAGATTGCTCGGAGGGAACTTACGAACTGCCCTCGAGTGTAAGCATTAAGAAAGGACCGGAATAACTGACGGAGGTGCAGATATTGCGAGTGATGAAAACGACTGAGATTTTGATACATAGTCTCCCAAATCGGTTTACCAAATATCCACAAACTTGAGAACAAGACAATGACCATGTCGGGAAAAGCTTCAACCTCTAAGAGGTCGTCCGATTTGCATGCATGCGCATTAGGTGATCCATCAACTTGTCCTTCCTCGGGAAAGCCTTTCCCCTACAGCGCTTGCTTCTACTGCCTGATGCGATAACAACGTTAGTCACTCGTTTCTTGTTATCCTTTCGAAGCTAGCGAGCTTGGATGTGAGGACTTCAGGGTTTTTGTGAGAGACGACTCACATCCATCGACTGGGCACCAGGTGCGCTGTCCTTTTCCTCCGGCTCCGCCATGTCTACTGGAGTGGTGTCGTTTGAGATCCGCAAGGCGACCGAATGTCATGCCTGAACAGGCGCGCGCGTTGCATCGGTATTGATTACCGCGCACCTCCCCGTTACTAAGGATGACGCCGATGACCACGTGCTCGGAATTGTCGTTCGCAATAGGACTGAGGAAATCCTCATGACTTACAATGCTATGCATTCGAGGTGCTGCTTGTGGCGGATGTATAGCATTGACCACTAGTGCATTCGAAGTGGGAGGAAGTTGATGTCTATGGAGCCCATACGTTAGCTAGGCATTCTTGGGTATGTCATGAAGTTCAATCGTCGCGCATCCGGCCAGTGGTCACAGACCAACTAGCGTTTTGATGTGCGATCGCAAAGGTTCGGACGGTAATGCTCAATCTTGCGCGAATTCGCACATTCCAAGGTTGGGTAGTGGTACAGTACTGACATTATAAGGATATCCTTATATTATCTCGTGTGACGACGATAATAAGAATGCGCGGTGCAACCCAAGAGGAGATTTCAATCGCGGATGAGAAGTCAAGATGAGTCTGAGACCCACTCGGCAATAGCACGACCTCATGACATCTATCACACGAACGAACCTCACCCCCTCATGGAATCGACCTTATGAAGAAGGTAGCGCTGATTGTGATTTGACGTGATCTGTAAACACAGATACTTTGTCAAGGGGTTGCCGAGGTAAGGTGATCGGTAGGGGTTGTGAAGGCAGTGTCCTGTAAACTTTTAGCAATGTCTCAACTGATTGACAAGCGTAGTTGTACCTGCGTCTATCGTTAGCAGCTAGCGAGCAGTGCGTACCTGGACTGGGTACCTTGATTAAATTGCTTCGTGGCATAAGTATAGATCTAGCGGCCCATCGGAAGACGGCGCAGTTTGCAAAGCGGTGCGACGACTCAGACTTACCGCTCCTGACATTCATCGGCATGCGAATTGTACCGATTTGTTCTCATGGGCGTGAACGTTTGTTCGTCATCGTGGACATCATTGTGAGACGTCAAGCTATATCCAACCTCTGCGAATGACTGTTCGACAGCATTTGCAGCCATCCAAGGCCGCTGGAGGATATGACCTGCCAACATACATCTTCAGCAGAGTTCCATGCCTACACTGCAAAGTGATAACGAACCAAAACCATCGTACTCGAAGGCGGGAAGCTGGAAGTCCATAAACTCAACTGTAGGTGCGTTCGCGCAGCCAGGAAAGGCCGACAAGTCAACGTTGTTGTCACCTTTCTTATCGTCGTTGATGTTGTTCATTGTAACCACGCGATGTTCCCGGGTATCAGGAGACCTAGGCAGAAGAGATAAAAGGATGAGAGAAAGATGTCTACGTGAAGCAGATAAGAAAGGCACACTATGTACCATTTTCTATGATTCGGGAAAGGCAGACGCGGGGCGCACACTGGCTGTTGCCCTATTATGCCCTATTGCGCCACTCCATGCATCACGTAGCCAGTAGGGCGCGCGTAAGAAGCGGTCAATGCCCGTCACTTTCTAATCCATTGAGTCCTCCATACCCCAATCCCCAGACATGCGCGGCGTAGTACCTACCGTAATTCGCCATCCACACACTATGATAGCCTCTCATCGCATCCCTCAAGCGATCCAGGAGTGCGTCAGCCTGATCTTGTTCCTCTCTCGATGCACGCGGGAAGAACTTTGCTCGCAGAACATGGAACCAGAAAGTTGTCTCAACGGTAGCCATCAGACCAAGGCCGGCATAAATAGTATAGCGCACTGCTGGTTTTGCGGTCTGGAGTTGCTTGATGAGGCTGAAGGACGGGAGCGACGGGTTCTCGGCTTGTTGACGTGGTAATGGTGGGGAAGACGTGGGGTTCTTGCTGGAGTTCGCTGACGTCTGGAAGCGCCGCGTGTTCATGGCTACAGCATGCGCTGCATCGTGCAGACGATGAAACATCCGTTTCAACGGAGTGATGCGCATCTTGCTAGGTCTGAGAGCCATCCGGTGAGGGGTCATACGTGGGTAGGTAGTGAGGCTGAAGAGTGCACGTGATGCCGGAACTATGAAGTGGCAGAATCGTTGAAAGAAGATTGTGACTTGGTATGAGATCTGAATCCAAACCTACCTTGCGCTCACCCACAGACATTCTATATACTCATCGTCTTCGCACTTTCGTGACTGATTCTGTCGAAGTCGTGGGAAAGGCAGGCGCCAAGCCAGGAATGTTTGTTTTGGGCTTAAGATTGCGAGATATTGGCGTTCGCATCAGCAATCTTACTCCGCAGTAGATTTTGCGCAGGGGTCAGCAAAACGGTGCGTCCGAGCGCCGTTGACGTCGCCGGCCAGCTGAACGATATCAGTACATGACGGCTCTAAGATATGGTAAAGGACAGGCGGGAACATATGTTACTGCGTGATTGTGCGCGCATCATCGAATCGGGGTAGTAGATGTGTAGAAACAGGGAAGAGCGGAGAGGAAAGAGCGGTGGCAGGGGGCTTGGCGGGGCTGCTTTGCTGGCAGGGACACCTGGTTGAGTGGCATGTGGGCCGGCGGGCAATAGTCAGGAACAACAAATCGCTCGACGCGCCCGGGCAGTCAACTACCACACCTCCATTTCCCCTACGCCATTTGCTTTTTTTGCTCCCACCGCTCTCCCTATGTCTCTGCAGCTCTTGCCCGCCGAATAATTCAAAAGAGCATGAGCGACGCTCTCCACGTTACTCGCACGCATTTTTTACTCACAACAGCATAGCACCTGCCGCTTATCAAGGCACTGTTTACGCGAACCGAGGGGTCGTACACATGGACACGGCCGGCCTTGGTGGCATGCCAGGGCCTCGGTGTTGCTGTGGGAGCCAGGACTGCGCGTTCCTGGCTCACAACGGAAGACTCTTAGAGGGGCTTGAGAGGGATGTGTCAAAGGCTGCACAGCTGGGCCAGGTATGAAGTTCCTCGCTGCGCTGCCAGTGATCGGCTGCCCTGCCGCGGCTCTCACCTCGCGCATGCCGCTAACCTTTGCCCTGCAGGCCCTACTCGTCCGCCATGAAGCCTACGTCGCCGACTCTGAGCGCGAACGCAAGGAAATGCTCCACACCATCGACACGCTCGAGAAGGACAAGATAGAGCTCGAGGCCAAGAATGCGCAAACCATAAAGGCCAACAGGGACCTCTTGGATCAGCTCGAGCAGCTCAACAGCGCTGTTGCCGAGTCCGATGCCCACATACGCGCGCTGGAAGACACGCTACGATCCACCGAAGACGAGATCGATCGTCTAAGTTCCCTCGCAGCGCGCACCCAACTACTCGAGCGCCAGCTGATTGACCTCGAAAGGGAACAGTCGCAGTTGCAGAGCAGCCTGGATGCCAAACTTGTCGACGAGCGAACAGCTATACAACGATGGAAAGTAGCAGAGCGGACTATAGGTGACCTCCAGGACCAGATCGACCGCATCGAGAAGGAATCCCGCGCCGAACGCCAGCGCCACATGGAAGTCGTGGCACGCATGGAGCGCAGGATGGCTGTCGAAGAGAACCTCCACTCCGCTGCCGGCAGGCTCAAGGCTAAAGCAGGGACTGACAAGGGCGGGCCCAACGTCGTCTCCCACTTTGTCAAGGACATTCTACTTGATAACGCGAATTTGCAACACGGAATACTGGAACTGCGCGAGCTACTGGGCAACTCGAACGAAGAGGTAGAGCGCTTGCGAGACCAACTCAAAGTCCACCAGCCGGTATCGAATTCATCTGAAGACGTCACGAGCCCTTCGCTGCAGAAAGAACTGGAGATGGAACAAGAAGCGTCACTACAACAGGAACTACACATACATCACCATTACCACGGCCCCAAGGTTTCTCGCAACGTTCCCAAACCCCCGGCGCAGCGACGGCCAAAGAAGAAGCGCTTCTCGCTCACCCCGACGCACTTCGACCCGCCTCCGACGCTCGACCGCTCATCTACGGCGACGATACTGGAGCACACCGCTGTCACTGTACCAAACTCGCACAGATGGTCTCAAGCGTCGACTCTCACACCAGGCTCCTTCGCGGGCTCGCCCGTATCAGACTCCCACCGCGGGTCAATGTACGACCGCGTCTTCAGCGAGGCCTACGACTCATCCCGCCCCACCAGTCCCCCTGATTCAATCGACTTCCAGTCCCCCATGTTCGGTCCCGTCAAGTCCAACGACTACAGCTCTGATCCCGACGCTATGCCTCCGATGATGCGACGATCATCTGGCACACTCGAGGTGGCCAAGAGTGGGAGCAAACATCTCCGCCGCAAATCCCGCGGCCTCATGCCACCCAGTCTTTCCACAATGCGCAGCTCCAGCACACCGATAGCCCTGACAACTAAGAGTAGTCCTGCAACGGCTGTGATATCGGCTGTCAGCCCCGCAAACTCCTTCTCGGATGCTAGCTTCACGTTATCGCCATACCTCCAGCAGACGGAGCCCCAGGCCGCTATTCCAGAGGAGCGGGAGAGTGAAGAGTCCTCGCTTCTAACAGCAGAGCCTTCACTCATGACATCCACGGGCGACTTTGAGCCCGACGACCTTGTCTCCCCCATGACAGCCATGCGCCCTGCAATGCGTCGCCACGCTTCCCACGAATCCCTCATCTCTGTCTCTGGCATGGACATCCACACTCTGCAGTCTCGACCCTCACAACTTCTCTACTCTAACGCCGCACGCTTCGCCACCCCAGGCAACGCCGGCTCCGTGGGGCCCGAACTCACACCCTGGACTGCCACCGCGCACGGCACTCTGAGCAATAAGACGAGTCAGAGCAGCATGGCGCAGCGGGATAGGTTGTACGCGAACATTGCGAGCCAGAAGCGCGGGCCGAGGAAGAGCGATGGGCCGCAGGTTGCCAGTGGCAGCGGACAAGGCCTTACAAAGAAAGTCGGGGGTTGGGTGTTTGGCAAGTGGGGTGCTAGTCCTGCTCCCGTCGTCTCTCCCCCTGCTACAGCCACCAGTACTACAGACAATCGTGCGCCTTCGATTCTTAGTCAGGAAACGCAATCCACGCAAGACTCACAGGCTACGCAGGATTCACAGTCTAGTGAGGGTACGACCAAGGATGGGGATAGGAAGAAGAAGCCAAAGTTGAGGCCGAGTGGCGTCAACCAGAATGGTCCTATTTGGGGCTTCTTCGATGAGGTGCCGGATGCGCCTACCAACGTTGTTGTGCAGGATTATGATGCTGATGCGTTGGGGGAGGCGTTGGCTGAGGCTTCGTAAACGCTTGCTATATGCGAAGCATTTTCTTACTATCTATCTTCCTTTGGTTTGGGATTACGATAGATTGCATCACCGGCGTTTTTGGGGGTTGTCTTTACATTTTTCACGAAGAATTTGGATGTCGATACGCTTCATGATGCGATACGATGGAACGAAGAGGTTAAGTAGTTCCTTGGGTCGATGGGTTTACTTGGATAGATGAGTTACGAGCTGAAGATTGATACCCAATTTATTACCATGGCGATGTGGTTTGCTCATCGATCAGTCACGTCTCTAGACTGCTATTTTGTCATCAACAGCTGTGTACACATTCAGTAAAGACAGCCTCACGATCGCAAAAGAGTTGACAGAAGTTCCCACCTGCTTGGTTGCTTCTGCCTTACGTGCCCGACGTTGGTCGTCTGGGAATTTGGCGTCCAACATCCGTGCAAGAAGCCGTCGAAACGTCGCCTCTTCGCCATCCGGTAGGGTCTGCAGCCCGAGGCGCAGTCGCTATGACTCATTAGCTTGTTCATATCGAAATCACAGTTCCAAAACTCACGACGACCTCCCCCTCCACCCGGTTCATTTGGTGTAAGTTGATTGTCATCATAACAATTCTTTCTTTTCGCCACGCCGTACTCATGAGGTCCACGACCGTGACCGCCGCAATCATCATTAATAGTGCTTTCCCACCAAACACCACATTCGCAACTAGTCCTCGTGAACCAAGTGTAGACTTTTCCGCAGGGACCTTTGGCCCCCAGAAGGAACTTGTATGTGCTCACACCGCAGCACCTTTCGATTGGCCTTTCTGTATAGTTTTCATGCTTGCAGCGGTTTGCCATAACGAAAGAAAAGCGTGACGCTCAAAACACGTGGGAATATCCTGTAGTGATCTAGTTGTTCGAGTGTTGAGGCCTAAGTTATCACAAGAAACGATGCTAGGTTATCTCAACTCTTAGAAGAAGTGCTGGATTCCGTATAGCAGTACGCAAGACGACGTGGAGACTTCTAACTGGTTAAGTAAAGAACAAGTGCTACGCTATCGCGCATACGCTTCTGCGATTGTGTGCAGTCATTGACGTCTACAACGACCGGATTTGTTCTCGGGCGTCCGCCACCGTAAGCAGCGGATAAGGCTGTAGCTGAACGCGATCAGTATTGCGGACCTTTGACGAACAGAAAGGCGATTTTTCATACGCATGCTCGTTGATAACGGGGCGAGGTGGACATGGTGTTCTCGCAAATAATGATTTTAAAAGCCCTGATGGAGCATAAAAACCCACACCGGTGTCCAAAGCCTTGCGATGTTTCCAGATGCAAGCGGAGTCTCGAAGACTTCTTATGGCACACTACTAACAAAGATTCATCCTCACCCAACCATAATCTCTCTGCCATAGACAAATAAACGATGCCTCGTCCTCCACTTCCCCGCAATAAAAAATCTCCCACCCTCGAACTCCACAATCTCCGGCTTCTCCATACCGCATTTCTCCATCACTCTCTGACTCGCCGCATTCTCGTCATTCACAATCGCCCTCACAACCACTTTCTCATACGGAGTCCAGTGAACTGCCGGTACACGCGCACAATTTTCGAGGACAGCGGCGATAGATTCAGTAGCGTACCCGCGCCCCCAAGACTGGGGAAGAAACATGTAAGCCAGTTCCAGTGAAAGCGAAGTCGAAGTCGAACCATACTTGTCGCGTGGGGGAAACTTCGTTTCAGAGGTGGACAGGGTGCGGAGGGTAATCAGGCCGATGAATTGCTCCTCCTTGCTCTCATCATTTCCGGCAATTTCGTGGACAGCGTAAGGGAAGCGATGCACTTTCTCCTCGCCCTCTAGATGTGATACCGGCAAGATATTTTGCAATGCTTTTTCGGTATCTTCGGGAGTCTTAGAGGCACCGTAGAGACTTGGATGCACTGTCAGTTGAGGATGATGGGATAGGAGAGGGGGTTTACCTCCACCATGAACTCTGTATGTCGCTTCGGAGTTCATGAACCCAGCCGAATTCTTGAGAAGAGCGGGGTGCGGTGGTGAGGAGCGTGAGCTTGAGGCGTGGAGTGTCAATGATCAGGTCCATATCGAAGCACGCTACCAGAGTGCTGCGATATATTCGACAGAATGACTGGAAGAGTTTAAGTATGCTTTGTGAGCGCTCACGACTGGATTCCAGAGCTTGGCTTGAAATGAGTGATGGAAGTTCTGCGTTATGTTGGTGTCAATTTTGGCCATTTTATATGCTGCTTCGGAAGGCGACCTGCGGCAGCTTCATCGCACTGCCGAGGGTGCGGAATTGACGAAGCGATAATATGATAGTTGTAAGGTGGAAGCTGCTCTTATGGACGCTTTAGGCGGTCCTGAGTTCCGTCCTCGGTTATTGGACCAGTCCGAACTCCGAACCGACTCTTCCTTGCGATCATCATTTACACTTCAGCCTACACAATTCCAGATCTCCACGACGACTGAGCCATCTTTGCCATTCATTGCATGCTTCTATCATTATCCCATTGACCTACTGTCTTACAAGCGCCCCAGGCCGAGGTTCGATTTGACGTGCACGAATGAGGTCATGATTGCCCCTCTTCCTCGAACCATTGACATCCTGTAGACTGATCGTTACCAGACAACGCTTCCACAATCTGAACAAGCTGTTCACGAATTCTTATTCCAAACGTCTTGCAATCTTCGAGAAGGCCTGAATATCCATACCTTATATCACCCATTCGTTAACATGCATGATGAGCCTTCGTCAAACATGCATCTGGAAATTGTATACGGTACACCCCACGTTGAAGGCAGCGTGTCAGGCGAATTACTAGCGTCCAATCTTGAACTCAGCTTCTGGGGCGGTGTTGACCATGTCACCGGAGAGGTGATCGATCGTTCCCACCCCTTGGTGCGGCAATGTCTGAAAGACAAGATACTGGCTATCCCAGGTGGACGTGGATCATGTTCAGGGTCAGCAACGATACTAGAACTAATCATGAACGGCAATGGGCCGAGAGCATTGATTTTCGACCGTGCCAACGAGATCCTTGCCGTTGGTCTTTTTGTCGCGGAAGAAGTGTTCGGGAAGAAGATACCTATGCTGATCGTAGATCCTGAAGACTTCAAAACCATACTGGGCTGGAACAAAAGGATAATCTTCATTCAAGATCACTGCATTTCGACACGACAGTTGGAGACAAGCACAGGAGACCACTATAAAGCCTTGAGCCCTGAACACGTTCGACCTCACACACCGGGGCTTTCGGGACTTGACAAAGCCATGCTCGAAGGTAACTGCGATGAGAAAAGCGGGTACACTAAGGCTCACGAGCTAGCTATGAGGATCATCATTCGGACAGCATCCATCATGAAAGCTCCTTCATTGATATCTGTATGTCAAGCACATGTAGACGGCGCTCACTTTGGGCCAGCATCCGTCTTTTTTGGCAAACGGCTTCGCGACTTGGGTGGCAAGTTCACGGTGCCCACTACTGTGAATGCTATTACTGTCGACCGACAACGTTGGCGAGACTTGGGAGTTGACACAGGCTTCGGCATAGAGAGTGATGAGCTGGCAAAGGTTTTTCTCGACATGGGTGCTCAGATGTCGTTCACATGTGCGCCTTATCAGCTTGATTCAGCACCGAAGCTCGGCGACCAAGTTGCGTTTGGAGAATCTAATGTTGTGTGCTATTCGAACAGCGTTCTTGGTTCAAGAACAGCTAAATATCCAAATATGCTCGAAACACTCATCGCTCTGACCGGTCGCGCTCCTCTAGCTAGCATCCACTTGACTAAGAACAGGGTACCGGAGATCTCTATCTTCGCACCTTCATTCAACCAAGTTCGCGAACCGCCAATTGACGACTCCTTTTGGCCACTACTCGGCTACAAGATTGGCGCTAAAGCAGGCTCACGTATTCCTATCATCACCGGCTTTAAATCCATAGAGCGCCCACCATCTCGAGATGCTTTGAAAGCCTTCTCGGCTGCGTTCGCTACCAGTGCTGGAGCACCCATGTTCCATATGCTCGGCGTCACACCGGAAGCCGAGCAATATGCAGGCCTACTAGAGTCTGACGCGTTGCAGCCAAAGATCAGCATCACTTGGCAGGACTTGAAAGATACGTGGACAGCTTTCAATCAAGATTCCGATTCCAAAGTCCTTCCTCGAACGGTAGATCTTGTGTCCCTTGGTAACCCTCACTTCTCGCTCCTCGAGCTCAAATCGCTTGCCCAACTCGTCCACGGACGTACTAAACATCCTTCCACTTCTGTAATCGTAACGACATCGAGGGCACAGCACAGTCTTGCGACGCAAGCGGGCTACATCACGCAGCTGGACGAGTTTGGTATCCAGGTGCTAACGGACACGTGTTGGTGTTTCATCCGTGATCCAGTGATCAAGAAGGAGGCAAGATGCATCATGACAAATTCAGGGAAGTATGCGCACTACGGGCCCGGTCTTACGGGCCGAGAGTTCTGTTTTGGAAGCTTATTGGAATGTATTGAGAGTGCTTGCATAGGGCGATGGGAAGCAAAGGTGCCAGAGTGGCTACACGTCGGTGTACAGAATTCTCCATAATGACCAATATCCATCGCCAGAGCTACATGGCCATATCGACTCAACTCGGATCCATTCTCTTGATTGGTAATGCACTCGCTTCTACTGAGCTGGGGTCTTGCTCGCAGTAACGCCTCGCCTGACAGCGATGAAGTTTATCTTACCGAAGTCGCAGCCAAAGCGGTTTGCAACTCTACTCCACTGAATCTGCCAACTACTCCGATGGCAGCGCAACATCAGGGGGCCTCCTGTACCACAGTAGATTGGAGATACCCTCACTCACTATCCTTACCTCTGTTGAAGAAAACAGTTCAATTGTTTAGCTTTCCTCGAAGAAGGTACTGTATTGAAACAGTCTTCTTCAGCACCAGGTCTCCTTGAACTCGGATGTTGCAACCGGGACCCCTTCGATCAACTGCTGTAAAATACCCCACGAAACCTGATCGTCGGCGTTATACATCCTGGAGAAATTGAAGTTCGACGTATCCAAACTATGATACAGGAAGGGCTGGTCACTGAAGCTTGCGTTTGCATTCATATGAGCCACAACCCGTGCCAAAGGATCGGTTGCAAAGGCGTAGCCGACTGCCGGTACAATGCTGTATGCACCTGCGAGGTCAGAGTAGTGAGGGTCCGATATGAACGCTTTCGGGCTGTGCCTGCATGGCGAAGGTTATCGAGGGGAACCAATGCTCCCCGCACTCGAGCATGTACTCTTGCAACTGAGGCTTTGATCCACAAGCTCTATCGACTCGCTCATCGCCAGATATCCTACCAAGCTAAAGGGTGAGACTGTACCCCACATGTTCTAGCAATTAGAAGTGTAAAGCACACGACCTAGTTCTTCATGTCGTGACACATCTCTTCAGGATCATAGCCCGAAACAAAAGCAACGTAGTAGTGTCAGAAGCACCGCACTAGTCAAGCACAACTCAACAAGTGCTAGATGTATCCCCACACACTAATGCGCAACTGGCCGAAGATCATTACAAGCACCCAAACGATACGAGAACACTCAATCTGTCGACATGTGTAGATGAATAAAGCTAGTTGCAGCGAGTATTGCCAACGACTAGTGCAGCCTGCCACCCATGTTAAAAGTGGAAGTTTTCACGTAGGAATTGAAGTGCGTTGGGGGACCAAGTTTTGCGCATGGTCTGAGCTATCAGCCGCACATTTCGATTATTCAGCTTGCGCCTTTGCATTGGCTTGATGTCAGCGAGGTCGATCCATGCGCCATCACGTCAAGTCCTCTCCAGCTTCGGTTCTAGACGTCCAGCCACTTTGCGCTGATCGGTAATGCTTGTAACAGAATGGCAGATGTGGACGGACGGGGATGTGCGCGAGCGCCTCAGATCAACATAAATAACCCGCTTGTATGAGATTGCTGCACTTAATACCTAAATGCGCATGTCCTTCGGATGATGTGTAGTCGGCTCAACATTGACGTTCAGTCAACAGCAGAAAACATGCAACCTAGCAAATCAAGGGAGCTTCTAGAAAAGGAAATCATAAGCAATGAAGTTGCCCTCCATAACAAGCCTGACAGAGATCTTAAGGAGTTATGGGACCAAGCCGAGGTAGTGCTGCCGAGTGATACCAATCGATCCAGCACTCATTAACATGTCCGCCTAGAAAAATTTTCTCGCAATGACGGGCATCAGCCTCAGGGACAGGATTGACCAGGAAAAGGCCGAAAACGGGTTCCAAACCCAGATCAGCGCCGAGGTGAACAAAATACTTGAGGCGGTTTTAGCAGAAGTTGCCGTCGCTGGTTGGGGAGAACACCGTGATATCCGCAAACGAGACAAAATCAGGAGCATGCTTGCGAAAGCCAAAATTGTCTTCAAGAGGGTGTTCAGTGTGATCTGGAAATTCCAGGAGTTTCTCATGCCCATGGCCACGAGCATTCCCTTTGTGGGGGCTGGCGTTACACTGTTGTCCAAATCCATCGAGTTACTTGTCGAAACGACTAAGAACTACCACGAGATTTCGCAAGCGCGGCAGATCTCTTTGAGCAGGTCGGTTTCTTCTCTATGAGATTCGACATGGTTATGGAAGCTCAGAAGGCTGGTGCAATAGTGCATCCCAAATTCGTAAGTGCACAACACAGCCGTATCCTTCTGTCCAAGCCGGTCATCTCGAGTGAACATCTGAACTGATTGCGTGATAGGTTAAATTCCTGAGTGTTATCCTCAAGCACGTTGTCGATTGCGTCGCTCTCTACGTCAAATTGACACAGGACTCGGGGAAGGCGAAAGGCTTCAAAGAGATTGCCAAAGTTACAAAGATGTTCTTTGAGACAATGGGAGGTGATGATCAGGGAGTGGACGAGCATCTCACACAGTTACGAAAGCTTGTAGAAGAAGAGAACAAACTGTCTTCTGCGTTGGTCCTGTCAACGGTTCTCCAAATACACACAAACGTCCTCACGGTTCGCGAAAATGTCGGCACTATCATGCACACCATGTTAGAACCAAGCAAGATTGGAAAGCTGAAGGAGTGGCTCCACATCGACAGCGAGCCCTGGACTTCCCGTTATCGCGCATGCGCTGACCATCGTGTGCGTAAGACAGGAGAGTGGCTGTTGCAGCATGATCTTCTAACGGCTTGGATTGCCGCTGAGAACGAATCGCAAATCCTTGCGCTTGAGGCTGCTTCCAGTACTGGCAAGACGTATCTTGCCATTGCTGCAATCGATCGCCTCCAGAGACATGCTAGAGACCACAAGTCCGCAGCTGTAGCTTACTATCTACTCGATCGTACAGCCGTCCTATCAACTACCGGAAACGTCGTACGCGCAATCTTGTTCCAGCTCTGTGTCCAGAACGCCCAATTCTTCAAGCTTGCCCAACCAATATTGGAGGATCCGAAAAATAACGACATCAAGGGCGAAGATTTGTGGAACAGTATTGTTCAGGAGGTAATACGGAAGATTCCGGACTTAACTTGCTATATAGTTCTTGACGGCTTGGACCTCATGGACGAGAAAGAATCTGGGAGTTTGCGCGATGTATTGCAACGCTCTGGCCCGGCAAGCTCAAGAATCCGCTTTCTACTCACAGGTAACAGCACCTGGTTAAGCACCGTCACCGAGCACACTAGCATCACAGCTGCCAGACTCTCGCTCCATGAAGGGTATCTCCATTCAAAGGATATTGCACTAGTCGCGAAGGACTTTCTTTCGAGATGCGATCTGTTTAGACAAGCACTTAAGAACGACGACTTCCAAGCAAACGTCAGTGAGCGACTCGTCCAGATGGCTTCAGGCGATTACTATATCCTGTCCTGGTATACTTCAAGCATGCGCCGTGCATCATCACGGTCTGAAGTTGAGCGAGTCATGATGAGAAACCATCAGTCTCGTCAAGATGTTGTTTTGCACGATCTATCCCGTCTAGCGAAGCAGCTACCAAGGAAAGATTTGCTGCAGCTGAAGGAAACCCTTCATTTGCTAGCGGTCCTGAATCATCTGGGAGTCGCGATGCCGCGATTAGCGATCGTTCAAGATTTTGTCGCACGCGATGAGGACCCTTCCACTGTGGTCAAGTCTACCATAGAGTCTGCCTACTCTTGCCTGTTGACCATAGACCATCGCAACTACCTCGATTTTGCCGCAATCGAGATTGCCAAATACCTGCTAGTCGATCCTCGCAAGAATTTGGTCGCGCATGCGCTCTTACAAAATGGCAGCCACGCTCAACTACGAGCCATCCAACAGTTTCTGACTGCAACTTTCACCCCAGAGGCTCTAGATGCACATGGTTTCAATAAAGAGTTCTTCGAGTCTAAGGAGAAACAAAGTTCTGCGCTGTCGCAATTCATCGTTGATTGGGACACCGCAATGGCAAATACAGCGGTATGCTTGATTGAGAGTTTGGGAAACTTGGAGAAAAATGTTAATGGTCACCGGAACGAACAGACAACCGCTATGTCTGGATTTGCTCGTGACTTGCTACCAGAGATCCTCTTTCGACTTCGGACAGTCCAGCTGAATGATGACGTGGGAGTAAAGCTAGGCATGAGCCTCGCAACACTTTTCCTCCAGGACGATATGTTGAACGTATTCCTCCCTGTTGAAGCACAAGAGCAGACAAATAAAAGCTGGGGCGCAAACAAGGAATATTTCGAGGCAGCGTTCAAGTGTATGGAGGTCGGGCTAATTGAATACAAGGCATGGACACATGCTTTGGGTTTGAATTTGCCAAATATTCAATGTGCCGCTGACTTGAGAAGGATCACAAGTCAAATGATAGCGAGAAGATGGTTGCAAAGCAAATCCTTCTGGGCAAGAGCAGATATCAGGCATATGTTCCGTTGGTTCACGACTACACCTGAGCTGGGATTGCAGCGTGATACTTGGAGGGAGAGCTATGAAGGTTACGCCGACCCAAATTGCACCGACTGGTTTACGCCACCCAATTGGCACAAAATTCTGAGTTGGGTTAAGGCTGGGAATGTTCAAATAACCGACAAAGCCGATCTCGACGTTCATACCGCGGCAATCTTATGTGCGTTTGGCGATCACACAAATGCGCCCGACGCATTACTCTCTAATCACATTGGGACGGATTGGCGGGCTGCAGTGTTGATGGCTGAAGCGACGTCCTGGAAGGCTGGTTTTGGCCTGGAGAGAATGGAAGCATTTGACGCAGCGTATGACTTTTGCGATCAATCTCTGAAACTCATGAATGACTGCAAGGCTGAGCCCCAGTCAGTGATGAGGGCGATCGACGACATGCTCGAGTGGCAGTCGTATTGGGACGACAGTTCCAAAGAGATGCTATTCAGAGAGTCAGCAATCAGCATGATCAAGAGCAACAATGGTGACTCATTGTCCTGCAAGATGGTTTCTGATACCTTAGGAATCGCTGTTCGCGGAAGGGACATCGACGGTGGTTTCGATATCTTTATGTCCTTCTACAAGTCTCACCGGCACCTCCTTATCAAAACATTCGTTCACCAGGCTGACAAGCCTTGCAACAGCTTCATGCATATTGCTTTGAGCAATACCATCGCCAACGATCCGGACGGCGATCGTCTATCCACCTTATGTAAGGTGTATCGGGACTCACTGGCCCTCTGCGCTGTTACAGACGTACTTTCGGAGCAACAGAAAACCCTCACGGAACTCAAACTTGGGTTTTGGCTTGGCCGGCTGAACTTCCTGCAGTCAACACATGCCAAGCTCGATGAGGCAATTAAAGTTTGGGAAAGCCTCGTTCAAGACCTTCTACGTAGCCCTGCTACTGCAGAGATTGAGCTCATGTTGCCAATTGTGACGCGTCTGTGCTCTGCGTATGTCCGAAAGGCCTTGGAAAACCTGGGCACTCCGCATAGCATTGATATAGTGGCCAAGGTCGTCAGGTTGGTTGAGGTAGCCAAAACCTCCCAGGATCCTCGTTTATCAAGCTCCATTTCCGAACCAGTCTCTGTCTTGCGAGAATACATATGGCTCTCGGCAACAACCAGAAGGCGCACGAAGTTCTTCGAGAACATGCGACCCGTGGCATTGCGATGATCTCTCAACGCAATAACACGTCATTGTCAAATATCGGATGGTTCTATCTGGCGTCGATATTGACGGTACTTGGCCAAGATGTCGCCGCACGGGTGTGGACAAAAGTCGATATGTGGAAGCAGTATGTTTGGATACGCTTTGAGCAATATGCAGACGCAAACCTCATGGAAGACCCTCTTCACGACGAAACGACTTACGGCCAATTGAAAGCCATTCAGAAAGGCGAGTATATTGCTTTAGACCAATCGCCGGACGATAACTACCTGCCTTCATATGCTTCGATGGCATGTGACGGACGCCAGTGCAAATCTGAATCGCTCAATGCAGGTGAAGTCGCGCGCACTCATTGCTCGCTGCTTACGGATTCGGGGTACCCCGAAGACTACTGGGTTTGTCGCGATTGCGTGTCGACAAAGCTTTGCGTTACGTGTCGTGGTTTCTTAGTAGCAGGGACGTTGCCACTCATGGGTTGTCAGGCTGGCCATGAGGGCGTCACTGTCAAGACTTCATATGAACTGTCGGAAGACGATTTTGCTACCGTCTCGAAGCTTCAGAGAGATTGGGAAGCTCAATAGGTAATCACTCTCAGCAAATATCTTTGCAGAGTATTGCATATATGATGTAGCTTATAAGCTGAGGCACACCGCTAGTATGTCTTTCGCAGCCTGCCGTGACCGCCCGCGATTATCACAACACTTGTGAGGAGCTTGTACAATGATAGTTTCCAACCGTTTATCCAGTTTGACCCCATCCTTCCCACCCGAGAGTTCGACCTCGATTCTAGTAGGATCGGACAAATCTCGGTGAGAACAACAAGCAAACGAGGAGTAGGATCGGCTTGCTTAGAATTAGCTGTTTGATGATATAGAAGAGATCAAAGAAAAGCTTTCTGTGCAGGATTACCGCGCAGTTTTAAATTCGCGCTCGGTTTCTTGATAGCTGCTCTTCTTGTTAGGATATTGACGTGCAAAGGTAAAAGTGAGATTCTGATGTTTTCCTCTATTGCAGTCTTGATGTCTTCGTTTCCAGGCAATGCAAACCTTGCAGTCTTTGTTGTCCTGTAAAAACAAGAGCAAACCTCATCCGGCGGCGCGCTCTCACAGACTGCCGCATGCGGCCACAGGCCTACAAAGACAAAGCCGCTACGATGCACATACAAGAGTCAGTAGCCGAAGAAACTGCTCAATTAATCTCTCCCGCATCTGGAAACCCTTCCCCACTGATATTTCATATCGCCAATTCCACCCGACGCCAGCATTGCCACCGATTCAACATTCAGAATGAACGTCCTCAAAAACGTTGTTGGCCTTTTCAGTTCGCCTGCGAAAACAGCACCAGCCAAATCTTCTTCAGCAAAGAAACGCGACTATGAAGAAGTTTTTACTGTTCAATCCACAGAGAAAAGGAGACGATCTTCGTATGATCCAAGCGAGTACCAGCGCGCCGTTTACGGTACTGATGAGACAACGACTGTTTCTGACGAAGATGATGGGGAAGAAAAACATGAGAGAGAGATTGAAGGTGAAGAAGAAGAAGAAGAAGAAGAAGAAGAAGAAGAAGAAGAAGAAGAAGAAGAAGAAGAAGAAGAAGAAGAAGAAGAAGAGAGAGACCAGGCGCATAAACAACTCCTCCAGGAACAACTACGCCACGTCCGCCCCACCGCCACTTCCAAATCTGTCCGCAGACATACCCACGCCGTTCCATCTGTACCCTATCCCGAACCGGGCGGCGCGAGAAGCATTGCGCTCGATGCTGCACGCACATCGAATGACACACTAGACAAGACTAAAAGGCTGTTGGCTACAAAGCCTGACAGCGAGATCAAGAGGAAGAAGCTCGCGACTATAGCGCAGACAAGAGCGAAGAACAACGCGATTTTAGCAAAGGCTCAGGTGGAAGGATATAGGCAGGAACAAAGAGAGGAAACCACAAGAGCAACGGCTGCTAGACCGAGGATGCCAATGGATCGGGCACCTATCGCCAGAACCGCAAATGCAAACACAGGTCTCACATGCGTGGAAGATGGAGATGAGAGCTCGAGCGAACAAGTGTCAACAACGCAGCAGGAATTAAATAAAGACGTGGAAAGCGACTGGAGGACTACTAAAGAGCAATACCACAGCTCACCCGCAACGCCACAACGCCATCTCTCCACCGTCCACCAAGAACCCACCAGTAGTAGCACCAACAACACCTCCAAGCTGCCTAGCAACCGCATGTTCTCCCACCCGACCGCCTGGCCGACTTTATCCCCGTCTCAAAAATGGTTTACAGATCCTAACCTCCACGCTCGCCAACTCCACTCCGATCCCCAACTCATCCTTGCCCAGCTCCCCAACGAACCTGCCTACGCTTTCCGCGACACAGAACTGCGCGACGCAATCTGGGCGCTCATGCACAGGATCGAAGATCTTGCCAGGACGTTTTTCCCGCAGCAGCAGCAGCGGCGTGGCGCGCACGCTTCGTCCCCTTTTGGAGACGGCGACGACGGCGGCAATAACAATGGGGATGATAGGGTGGAGGTGGTGCCAGATGAAAGCTTTTATTCGGGACTGAGTCCGGATACGGCGAGGGTGATTGCCTGTGTAGCGTCCGGTGGACCGGGTGGTGTGTCTGGGTGGCATGATGTATTCGTGAACAGGGAGAAGATGCAGGCGCTTGTGTGCGGAATCATTGGTAATGTGGTTTCGGAGCAAGTTCTGCAGCATGGATTTTTCGGGGGCACAGAGGAAGGCGTGCAGCAAGTAAGGGAGGTTGAGAAGGATATGAGGGATTCTGATGGTGAGTATATGAGTTTGAGCAAAGGAGCGATAGGAGGGAGGGAGAGAGGGAGGAAGGGCAAGGGCAGACTAGGGATTCGCTGACAGTGTACCGCAATAGGATTCGATCGTAAGATCAAGTACGCAGCTGTTATCCGATCGCACCTACCAACGCCGACTGCCTTACCAGCCAATTTTAATGCCCACGTCAATATCATCGTTGGCGCGCTGTATACGCATCTCTCGCCCCTCCTGGCCCTCGTTACTCCAGACAACACACCAATGCTACCAACCCTCTTCCCGCACCTCCAGACCCTCGTCATCAGCGCCGGTCTCCTGAGTCTACACATGTCCCTCTCCCCTCACACGATCTACCACCACGTCCCGCTTTTCAAAGAAGACACGTACGTTTCCTCCTCGATGGAGTGCTTCAACGAACGTGCCATGCGGTTGAGTAATATACGTACATCGCTGACTTGTTTATCTTCCCTTTCCTCCTCTTCTTCTTCCCGTTCCTCCTTCAGACCGACGCAAGAGGAGCTGCAGCAAGAAACAGCCAGAAGAAACAGATTAAGTGAAACCGAGAAACGTCGAGCAGGCGGCGATGTCCCTCTGGTACAAATTGTGTGTATGGAGGGCATCACTGCGTATAGGCGAGGGGGCTGGGAGAAGAACAAGACCAGCAGAAACGAGAACCCGGTTTTCGAAAAGAGCGAGTATCGAAACATGGGTATACGCGCGCGTATCCTAACCCACGGCTGGACATATTGTCGCTGGGGTCGTGCGCGTAGCAGTAGTGACAGTACGCAGAACCCAGCTTGCCGAGACAATGAAGATACTGGTCGGAAGATCCACGGTGATGTGTGGAGGGACGGCGGCTTTGTAAACTTTTCCGATGTTGAAGGGGTGGTGGATTGGCTAGGGTATGGAGAAGGAGAAGAAGAGGTTGATGAGAATTAACAAAATGGGCGGAGAACGTTTTCAGGACGTATGATGACGAAGAACAAGGAGCAAGTTGTTTGAAAGTGGTGGTGTGGATCGATGAGAGTAGCAAAGGAGTTGATGTTATCTGGTAGACTGACAAGGAAGGGAGGGGGAAAGGCAAAAGTGATCTTTGGAAGAATGACGTATCTGGCGGAACTTTGATATCCTGATCTTTCAGCTGTAGGTAGATTTCAATGTAAAGACAACTATCAAGTTGATCGCTTCTGCTCCAACGATAATGTGGTGCCTTGTGGTTGGCATTAGGCGGGAGAAGTGCTGTGTCGGAGTCATCGCGACTCGTAACCGTGTCCTATAATGTGCATCATCTTCCTCTCCAGATAAACATCTCACCAACGTTTACATCGGAGAATGAACAACAGCTACGATGAGAAGAGATGGCGCTGCAAGATAGTGAACTTTAAATGTTGACTAGAGAATGGAGAGTTTGTGGAAAACGGGTATATAGTAAAACCGCCGTGATGTTTTCGGATCACGTTCCTGAGACCGTGTCTTTGTAAAATTCCTCCAGCGCTGCTGTACTTACACACGCAGCATGCTCTGTAGTCGTAGTGTTGTCTTTTCCGATTGTATAGATACACATTAGCTAATGTAGAGGTTGGGCTTTGTCGATGTCGCAGGGGGAGGCAGTCGAACGCCGCGAGTATACATCCGTGCCTCATCGAATCGGACATACCCCGTATCTATTGAGGGGAAGTGGAAAGATGAAGAGATGGAAAGTAGAGTACTGTCATAGACGAGCATTATTCAGTCCTAGTGATAACGCCGATCACTTGATGTCATGACGCAGCTAGATTCATACCGAATCTATACTAAGTCCATACAGTATGCTGTTCACAAACCTCCATCCCACCGGATAACGTTGCCGGACCTACTGTGTCTGGCCTAATTGATCGTCGTGCTCATCTCAGAACAAACCGTTAGGGAAGGTCGATCCATCGGGGCTGAGATGTGTAGAGTGATATGCGGTTCCGGGAGCGGCAGCGAGACTATGGCTGATTCTCCATCATATCTTTCGTCACAACGCACCAGGGTGTTTGTCGGGATGACATATGCCACGCCGCGAATGCGCAGGTCGGTGACGCGCGGTTTCGCACATCACCCTCTGGATATAGTTATCCCGAAATGCGGGTTGAGGCTAGGGAGTTAGTACAGTGTAGATCTGACTAGATAAGGTGCTTCATCGTTCTCGATCGCATCGCGCCTCTGGAATGGTCGTTCGGTAAGCTGGGCTGGAGAGTTCGCACATGTTTGGCGTTCTACGTGTAGGCAAGGGAGAGAACGATTCAACATTACCTGGTTGACGTCACAGGGCTGACTTGCGCTCGTGTCGTCCATGGATATAGGGCCGAAAGACACCTGCTATTCCACCGAGGAATGCATCATCATTTCAGCGTCTGGCCCATCAATCCTTCGTCGAGCACTCATAGACGGAAAGTCTGGAATCGGTATGCCGCCATCTATCCATGTTGCACATCAGTGAAGATGAAGTTATGATCTCAGGGCAGTTGCCGATGATGGTCCTGCGTAGACATTTAGCGGCCCGATAACGTGACTTGGAAAAGGACCGAGCCCGCGCTAGAAATTCTAGCGTTGAAGCTTGAAATGCACATGCATGAAGCTCGAAGTGGAGAGTGGGTAAATGCGAGTAGGGCGAATTCGACGATGCAGAGTGGATTCAAGGAGCATTTTAAGGCGCCATAAGCGATGGTGTTTCGGACAATTTCGAAAAATTGTGACTGCTTGCTGGGATAAATGATTTCCCATGGGTCCTTGACGTTACCTTGCCGACGGACGTGATTGATCATTGCGAGACCTGGCTGTTTAAGCGAGGGAAATCAGGCTACTGACGTTAGTAGTGGTGATACGTGGTCGCGATTCGTCCCTCGAGGTAGACGTGCCTGACGCCAAAAGGAATGACGCGCAGATGTGAACATGAGAAAGGGCCGTTTCGACCACGTAGTGCTGTGGCGGCTGGCGGCGTTGGTTCACGAGCCCGGTAGCGGGACCGTTTGGACATGCGATGAATTGGCCTCATGATTGCCTCTTTATTGGAGCCAGCTGAGATGTCGGTACAGAAAGCTTACTTACTGTCCGGGTCACTTTGCCCAGTGCTTCAGTACCAGAATTGCTTTTTACCCCGCTGCAGCAATCGACATGACAGCAATTGTCGTCTTGGATTGAATGTAGTTGCGAGTTGTCCCTATTCTTCCCATGGTACCGTGAACCAGCGGAAGAGGGCAGGCTGTATTCCGGACTCTACATTGATAAGATCGGAAGATGCAATGTGCATGATCTTGAAGCAGCCTAGGTGTCGATGCACTGTCGTGCGCTACCGGATAATAGATACTGTTATACCGGGTACGTCACGTCTGGCGGCAGTTGGCGGTGAAGCATGCTAGCCGGGATTGGAGTTGGAGTCCTGATGCGATGTTGGGGGTTGGTGAATCTGACGATGCCTTGTCTCGCCACACTTGCTGCAAGAGATGGACCAAGAAACGCTGCGTTGAGCGTCGGAAGCGACGACGATTCAGCTCGAGGTACCGTGCGTGGCGAGAGAATATCGGATTGGTGGTTGGCATGGAGAGCTGAGACGAGCTGGACCCCAAGCAATCTGGCGATGGGTGAGCAGGTGAGTGACGTCGCACACGCAGCCCATACTCTGGCTCGCAAGTCGGAAGTTGCACCGGTTGGGCCTTCCGCGTGTGTTACTTGGCGGCGTTGGTAAACAAGCGAAGCGACAGCGGGAGAGCCGCCCCAACGAATCCCGCCCATGCCCGAGGAGCGCAGTCAGCCCGCGGATATGACGAGCGGTAGCGCGTACTTGTTAAAAACACTGTCGGAGTCGTCGTAATCCAAAAACGACATCTTTGAGGTGCTTTCGTAAGTGCTTGACGGGGGCGGTGATGAGGTGTCTAGAGTGACACACGCAAGTGGGATGAAATGGGACTGCGTGTAGGGCGGGATCCCCAATTCAGCACGACGTGGGAGAATGAGCTGCTGCAGGGTCCAATGAAACGAGCGCTCAAGACGTGAAGCGAACTGGGCGTGACGTTTGCAAGGATGGCTGGACTTGTGTAGGGCAGACTTACTTACAGGACGGTATGAGAAGACTCCGGCGCTCGGATGCATCGTCACGGGGACAGGTTGCATGTTTCGAATATGCAACTGAGATCACCAGGAGGTATAGACTGTGCAAATGAAGCTTGTGAGGCGGCCGTGGGGGTTGGCTATCTTGTAGTTTTGTCCTGGTTGGTGGACGAGCACGACATTTCGGGTCGTCGGTACTGGAGCTGGAGAGTGACAGTCAAGCATGCAACGACGACTGACGCACGTTGGCAAGCGACAGGTTGTTACCCCAGAAATGTAAACCATGTAGACCATGGGGTAAAAAAGTAAGTTCAAGACCTGCCGAGTATCTCTGCGATGGCTTTGGACTCTGGCGCTAGGGATTGCAACCGATGTGTAGGCTACAGAGCATCGATACGCGACGCATGTCGTCGTCCCAACATCTTCAGAGTACGTACCGCATGTAGCGCAGGCTAATAGCAGCGGCGGCTGGTTAGTTGATTGCTTGTGTAAGAGAGCCCAAGGCAGTCAAACAGCCGAGAGCAGTCCGGCCAAGGGCGACGCATTCTGCCGACCTGGCCGAGAGACTGGCTGACGGTTCGAAACGACCATGTTCAGCGCTGGGGATGCTCGAAGACGGGCTGGTGGTAGCTAGCACGGCGGGTAGGGATGAAGCATGTTGGGTGTGGTGCAGACCAAGACCCTTTTGAGTTCACAGCGGAGCAGAGCCATGTTAGTGAGTTGCAGGTTGCAGGAGAGGGTGCATGGGCGTCAGCGGCGGTTCGCGTATATAGTTGGGATAGAGAGTTGGATGTATACGTTTGTTTGGTATTGTTGGTGAGATTCCAACAAGTGTATGGTGTCGGTGAATACTCGGATGTGGCATGGTTGGATGCCCAGCTTCCATAGTACGGCGGTTGTCTGCGCCACGTGCAAGGACAAGGCCACGGTACTTTCCATCAGCGACGGGCTTCTAGAAGGTGAGATATGTTGGTGATGCTACGGGCCAGGGTGGCTTGCAGAGGCGACGGCGTGACAGTAGACGCTTGGAGATGTCTCCATGCTCCGGCTCTAGTAGGGGCGCGTACCAGAAACCATGTGGCCGTGCGCGGTGCTCACCAGAAGTTGCCTCGGCCGGCAGTGCCGTTGCTCGCGAGGCGTAGGCATTGTGATGCTTATCCAGCTGGGTGGCATTGAGACGTTGTTGTGCCTGGTGATGGGTTTCGAGAAGCAGGCAATTCGCGACAATTTCCGCGGTTATATCATGACGCTGCCGCCCTCGTCACTCGCATCGCACAATCACTGATCGCCCTTCGTCAGACTTGCACCTTGCCAGGAGCGACGCATACAGGCACAGTAGCGCCTGCCCGCAATTGGCCGTATCCACCCACCCATCGGCAGGGATCTCGAGGTCGGCCGCTCGTCGCTCGTCACCGCTCTGGCTCCCACCGACACGCATATAGTTTCCCACGCCCCGGCACGACTTTGTTGCATAATTCCAGACAACTATCCCCGACCTATTTCAGCGACGTATTCTTGCTGAGTAGAAGAAGAAATAACAAGCCACTGCTACTGCCAGCCACTATACACCATACGCCACACCCAAGCCAACGCACAGTCATCTGAAACTGCGCCTAACGAGTCGCCGTTCCACTAGCATTATTTCCCCACTGCCACATCTCTACACACCTTCGCCCACCGCGAAGCTGGATTCCTACGAGCAGCCGCCACCTCTCTCCCACTCGCCGCGTGAATCCACGGCAGCGAGCACCCCCATCAGCACTCCTGTCGAACAGCCATCGTCGCCGCATTTTGGCCGTGGTAAGAAGGACCCGAGCGCCGGCCTCTCCAACCTCTGGCACCGCAAGCCCCAAGAGCTTGTGGCCAGCCACCAGCCCAGCGAGGACGTCCTTTTCGAAGACGCGGGCGACTGCAGCTTCCCCCTCTTCCCCGAGGAGCCGCAACTGCACAGCGGCTTCGCCAACATGGCTACCGCCTCGCCCATCGACATCCAGACGCCCCCGCGCTATGGCTCCAACTCGCCCCAGAACCAGACGTCCAACCTGACGTCGGCCCTGCGACAGCAGGCCGAGGCCCAGCCCGACAACATGTCCACCACGCCCGGCCTGCTGAACCCAAACAACTTCGACTTCACCAATGGCCAGCGCCCGAGCATGAGCGAGCGCCACCCCTCCATCAGCATGCTCGGCTCCTCCTTCTACGGCAACAGCGGCGCCCGCCCCATCACCATGAAGGACCGTGGCCGCCGCGAGAGCACAAACATGGGCAGCTTCGCAGGCGGCATGAGCTGGGGCGGCCACTCGGTCGGGTCCTGGATCCGCGACGAGTAAGTATCCACTTAAAATACCCGACACCAAATCCAAAACTGACCCTCGCACCAGCATCATGATGGGCACCTCACCCGCGCCTTTCGTCCAGGGCTCGCCTTCCTTCCACTCGTCTTCCTACCTGCCCAAGATGGAAGCCGCCTTCATGAAGGACTTTACCTGCTGCGGCCTCACCCTCGCCTCGCTGCACGATCTCCTCCAGCATTTCGAGGAGACGCACGCCAACGCACCCGCTGCCCGCCCGCAACAACAGCAGCCCCAGAACGGCTTCACAAACACATCAGGCGCTCCCACCAGCTCGATTGCGCCAAGCCAGACACAGGGCGATGCCTACAACACGCAGAATGGCTTCCAGTCGCGGTCAGGCTCCATCGGCGCGCCACGCCAGCGCATCGGCTCCGTCAGTCGCTCCAACCTGTCGACTGTGCAGGACATGGACACACTGGATGACATGGAGATGGACGACATCGACTTCAACAACCTCGGTCCCATCGAGGAGCAGCAGAACATGCAGCAATTCCCAGTCCAGAACCAGTTCAACCAGAACCAAAATCAACAGCCACAGCTCAACGTCAACGTCAACCTCGCCAACAACATGCAAAATCACCAAGGCATGCGTACATCCACTCCTACCACGCCATCCGCCACACAGCAGTTCAACCTCCAAAATAACCCCACCGTTTCGTCGGTCAACACGCCCACAATGGGCACCATGCCTATGCAAAATCACAACCTGACATCGCCCGAATCGTCACATCCGGGCACTCCGGCCGAGCTCGACATGGACTTTGGCGGTTTCAACCCAATGATGGGCATGGACATGAACATGAACATGGGCATGAACTTTGGCAACGGCAACGGCAACTTTGGCATGGGCGCATTTGACAACGACGGCACCATCGACCAGCCCGGCAAGCGTCTCTTCAGCAAGCAAGGTGGCGGTCTGAACCAGGCTCAGCTACAAGCAGCGCTCAAGAACTACCAGCTTAGCGGAAACGACCAGAGCGAGATGGCCAGGAGGTTACGAGAGCAACAGCTCATCAACGGCGCGAGCATACCCCAGTTCCCCTTCCCAGAAGAGGTCAAGCCATTCCGATGCCCAGTCATTGGCTGTGAGAAGGCATACAAGAACCAAAACGGTCTCAAGTACCACAAGCAGCATGGTCACCAGAACCAGCAACTCAAGGAGAACGACGACGGTACCTTCTCGATTGTCGATCCTCTGACGTCCATTCCATACCCCGGCACCGTCGGCATGGAGAAGGAGAAGCCTTACCGTTGCGAAGTATGTGGCAAGCGATACAAGAACCTCAACGGTCTCAAATACCACCGCTCCCACGCCCCTCACTGCAATCCCGAGCTCGCGATGCAGAAGCTTGGCCTTACTTCCAACCTCCAAAATCTACAGAACGCAAACGTCGCAGGTGCTGGAATGGGCGGCATTGACCCCTCCATGTTTTAAACCCTTTACCTTCTTCGAGACCGCTTCTCGACGCGTCTCGCCACACTTGTACCCTTCTTCAATACCCAAATCTTCCAAACTCGCGACGACGACGATTGCAGCTTTTGCCCCATGAATGTTTGTTTTTCCATGGACGACAGACAAAAAAGTCATGACTGGTTCTACCGTCTCTTGTTTCCTGCATCTACCTGGCGTTACACTTTGGATTTGAGGATTCAATACAGTATCTTCTACCACCAAATAAGCTAGGCTTGATTTCTTGGATAAAGAGCTCCACTACGTTTTTCGCTTCCTTTGTACACCTCTCTTGAAGACGTACATCTCCCGTTTTGATTGGGCGGCAGCGTTACAGCAACAACAACGACGCTTGGTATGACGAAATCGATGTGCATAAAGAGGTGTTTTTTTGGTTGGCCATCTCTCTTCTATTGTGTTTTTAACGCGGAATATCCCCCCCTTGAATTGTCGAATAGACTTGGGTCTCTTTCTTTTTCAATGGCGTTCTCATCCTCTCCTAGCAGAGCAAACAACAAAAGTCTTCAAAATGCGTTCATACAACGACGGCGTTTTTTTTCATTTCTGTTACCTGGTCCTCTACTTGCGTAAATAGTTGATTAGACCATGGCGGCTGTCCTGACGAGTCTTCTCAGTTCAGATTGAGAGATGATGGGGGCTCCGTAATACCACACTCTACACACGTTACTACATTACCATTTGGCTCCTAGATGTTATCGTTTTGATCACTTCGAATTGTCACCGTGATTACGCTGTAGGAAAAAGACATGTCCGATGAATGCGTCGCTTACTTCTCAACTCATATCATAGTAGGACGAAGACAAGTAACAGTGTTGCATGTGGCGTAGACCCTTGCCACTAACTGAACCTTTAGCTCCCATGTCTCTCTCTTCCTCTCCGCCCGTGCGCATGCACCGAAATCACATGCATGTATGCCCAGCGCTACTCCCAGCGTCCAACACTCTAATGCGAACCAAAATGTCTTGCATGTGTCTCTCTCGCATCGACTAATCTCCACTTGCACCTTCCTTGCTTGACCTTGCACACCGCTACTGATGTGCCGGTCTACTTGTTCGCTAGGATCCTCTCGGCGGCGTAGAAGAACCTAAGAACACCTTTCAATTCTCTAGTTGCCGCCCCAGCTTGCTTAGTATATACGTTAAATGTGGAGAAAGAGCCTCGAAAGGGAATTATCTGGGGGTAATAGAAATTCATCTAGACCCGCTTTTACGCGGGCAAGTAGCCACTGGGGCTAGGTATCGTGGGATTGCAATTTTATAAGTGTGTTTTTGTTATGATGATGATTGTCTTATACGCGGGAATGGTGCAGGACGGAGCGGAGATTAAAATATAGATGAAAACCCGCAGGAGCGATGCAGTTGTGTTTGCATATGGTAAGGTGTCGTGTGCTCTGTTTCACTCTGTACCGCATTGCAGGCGGACATGGGTATATTGGTCTGTGTAGTTTGTGTAGTATAACGTCCGGGTGACTCGAGAATCCAAAGGGTTTTTGGAAGCGGCCCCAACACACATACCTCCAAAGGACAAGTTGAACTGATTCATTCGTCAAAGTAACGTTTCCACATGGCCGGTATTGCGGCTCTGCGACGATCGGCTATATGGTAATCGCACCTTGTCCAGACCCTTTGTTTCCCTCTTTCCCGCTTTACCGCTTTGCCGCTTCACTCGTCCCCTTTGTCATCAATCTACCGAACTCAACCCACCTTCGTCTTTTGTTGACCATGACATGAGATTATTTTTATGTCCTAACTACACCCCAGTAGTTGAACGGGCAAACCGTCCAACTATTGACCTCCTAGCTTCTCAATCCATCCTATCCAATCACGCCGCGCCATCCCAACCCTCCCGGCTAACTACGGCGGCGGGCGGGCGAATCGAGAGAGCAAGAAACCTAGGTCATGCGGCTCTGCAGCTGAAGCCAAGCCCATACGTGCGAAGAGAGAGAAAAAAAGGGTCAATGCTCGATCGGGCTTTGGACCAGGGCTTGCCCACATAGAGCAGTCCGCTTGCATGACGCGCATTCGGCTGATGTCCTTTCAGCGCGCGGCTTGTGGCGGGAACAAAGCGTTCTCTTGGCATTTGGCCGCCGGCTCGACGGTGGCGTCTCGAGTCATCTCCTTCACCACGTGCACACTTGACAATAGACAGGAACCTGGGCATCGCATCGACCGCTGCTGTGTGTGTGTGTGTGGCAAAACATCAGGCTAGTGGCTCGTGACAGGACTTGGCTTTGATACCTCGTGGGTGTGGCTGCTGGCATGCAAGGGAATCCCTCTGTTACAGGATTTGCGGCGTAAAGAGGGACCCTGCGCTCAAGCACGGTTCCCGCGCGCGCGCACAAATGCTGGGTGTAGCTCGGTAACCAGTAGTGCGAACGGGCGTGCTGTACTGAATAGGGCGACGGTTCCGAGTGTGGTTTCTCTTAGTTGATGGTCACGATGTGTTTTCATGTTTGGGCGTCACTGCATTCCGGTACCTGAAGGGGTGCATGTCCGAAGAAATAAGCGTCATTATGATACGTATAGTGGGAGACGGGAGGTTCTTGGGATCGGAGTATCTTCCTTGGTTCTTCTTGCGCTTGCAGATATGATGGACCGCGGCGCGTAGGAGCAAGGAGCGAGGGTTCTGGTTGGAGAAGTGACAAAGAGGGATGCCTATCCGATGATCAAAGCGTATATCTCGGAAATGGTGAGATGGGAATGTAGGAGTGAAGTCAATCTGCGATATGATGCTCCGGAGTGAACTCTGGACCCGTCGGTCTCGTAATAACAGCTCAGCGCATGTTTGGAGGCTACGACAATGCGAGTTTTGGTTATATCCTCCATCAGCATTGAAGAGTAATGTCAACTCAACTATCTGTTGTGCTCACAGATGATGTCGCGTTGTCGCGTTGTCGCGTTGTCGAAGAACGCGGGACGGCGCTACTTGGCGCTCATACTGTCGCGCGTCCCTCCACACACGCTGGTGCGAAATCTTGACAGTACCACATCCACAGCTCTCTTCGCAGCTCCTCTTCCTGCAAGTATCATTCGCATTCCCAACAGCAGACACACTTGTTGCTTGGAGATGATGATCGGTGGGATCAATGCATCGTGCCGCTTAGATAATGCTATCTAAGCTGGACAGGTCCCGTCGTTCGCTGGAAAGAGGAGGGAGCGGCGCGGCAATGTAAACGAGAAGCCGCGGCTGGAGGGGTGATGTGCTCTCACGTGTAAACCCTGGACAGTATCAATCTAATCATTACTGCGCCAACACAGCCGTCACCGTTTGTCGTTTCCTCGATCACAGTGGTAGTATTTCGTCTCTTGTGATCTTGTTCTTCTCTACATCCATCTCCTGCTTCATAACAATGTCGACGTCCGTGTCTGAAGAACCGGCTCATCACCCTGTCAAGCGTGCACTCGCACCATGGAAACTCACGGCTGAGGTGTACATGCTCTTTCTAACGTTGAAGGAGTTGCCCAAGAACGTGCATGATGAGTTGGAAGGCGAGGTTGGAGGGTGGGATGACGAGGAGAAGGGAACGTTCAAGGGAGGTTTGGGGAGTGTGGTTGTCGTTAGGTAAGTTAATGCCTGAAGCGGGCGGGTTATGAAGGAGCAGGAGAAGAAAAAGAAGTGAGATGGCTTACATGCGTTGCACATATGCTGATGTCCTTGGTATAGGTATAGGGACACGCCTGTAGGTACGTAAAATGTCTCTTTCCCATCCAGAAGAGCAGTGATATCAGTGATGTTGGTAAAGAGCACAAGAGAAGGAGTGCGAAGAAAGCAAGTTACCAGGACGAGGAGACTTTTCGATTGATTTCACGGCACGCTTTAGAAGTGAAAAGAGAATGGCATGAAGAGTGTCTTGCCTAGACACTGCACGAGACCGGAACTCTCAGAGCCATCCCTCTAACCTGAATCCAGGTCCCTACGACGAACTTCTCCTCGTCCCCGGAAACTTCACCGTCCCACAGCCCACTAGCACTACCTCATCCCGCTTGCATATCAAGATCCCTAAAAAAGCCCAACGCATATCCCGCATCTACGTCTCCCAACGCACAACAACCTATAATGGCCGCCTAAACTGGAATATACCCAAACACCTCGCTCGCTTCTCGTTCTCTTCGCCACCCACGCCACCTGGTGCCTCACCCCCCTCCAGCCTCACCGTGCAAGTTTTTCCCCCAGGCACTAAGGATGGAGATGGCGGCGCCCCATTCTTTGCTTGTACGCTCAAGCCGTGGACGTTGGTTCCACCCATTCCGCTAAACACAAAGTATCTTCCGCTTAGCATGGCGGCCGCGCAGCCGCCATTGCCTGCTGCACCAGGGTATGAGAAGGCGCTCGGTGAGGTCCTTGGAGGAGCAGAGGTGGACGAGTATGATCTAGATCCGAAGAAAGAAGGTGCCGTGCTGGTGGGCACGGAGAAGTGGCGGGCGTTTGATATTGCGGCGATTACGCCGAGAGCGAGGGGGTGTTGGGTTGAGGTGCATGAGAAGAAAGACAACGACGTGGTTGAAGAGGGTGGGAAGGAGTGGTGGCCGAGGAATTTGGGGTCGTGGAGTGTCGGGGCTTGGATGGAGGACGTGGATTGGAGATTGGGGGAGGTGGTGGAGTGGACGGTGTAAGCATAGTGATGCGACGTCTGATGGCGCTTTCAGTCATGTATTGCTGATATGCGAAGCGTTTTGCAATTGCACGTCGACGCTGTAGTATTGGTTGTATGTGCAACTAGCTTCTCGTGGAAGCGCGTCGAAGTGAAAGGCGCGCCTGCTGCGTATCTGTTTACAATGCAGTTGCCTTGATGTGACGCGTCGATTGCACAAGCTTCAACTCACATGGGAACAACTTTCACCATCATTTTTCCCTGACTTTGATCACATCACATATGAGTGCCACTCTAACGTATACCTTTAACCATATTGTTGCTCTCTACGTGTTTTATTATTCTCGGTCGCACAAAAATATCCACCTCCACACGCATATCTATCAGGGCTCGGTTCGGACACATGTGGATGTTGGTGAGTGTACCCTGAACCAGATCTCCGTCCTACGATCATGCTGATGTACATGTAGCTTACTCTTTCAACCACCACAATTCTCATCATGATGCTTCTTCCGGTCTCATACGACCTTGGCTGGACAGCTAAGCTCCTCCGTCGCGACTTACGAGTCCTCCGGATGAAGCTCACCACGAGACTGAAGCTCAAGTCCAAGCCTGGCGAGGCCACCAAAGACACCTCGGAGCCGAAAAATCTTCATTACGTGAATCGATTGCCGATGAATGTCAGTGAAGCCACTGCATACTCCAGGCCACAAGGAGACGTTCCAGACGACGAACCGGTGACCGACAGCGAAAAGTGCAACGATACACTCTACGAACTCTTGGAAGGCAGAATCAGAGCTACGTATGCGTCTCGCAATCGCGATGTATCACATCAAGACCGCTGGAGGTTCCGCGGTAGTTGGCTACTGTTATACAAGGCCATCCAGACATGTGCCTTGAATGACAGCTGCGACATCCTTCGCGCGTGCGCACACGATACAAACGAGAAAAGGTTGCTGCTGGAGATGCTGCAACTGAGCACGAACCGGAATAGATTGCCTTTCCACGAGGTCAGCAAAATGCCCGCTGCACCCTACACCAAGCATGATAGCGACCATAGCCGTTATGATTCCATGCTTAGCAACGCTACTACACTCACACCCACTCCCTCGCCCGCGCAGATCTGGCTATCCATACTCGAAGCCACCAACGACGCGGAAAAGATTGCGCCTATGGCTCAAGAGCTTTTACAGTATACATGGTCAGGAAAGGAAGCTTTCGACATCATTGAGCAGATCGGAGACCCCCACAAGAAGTTCCCCGACGCCGACGACGCTGAGCTCCGTGTCAAATTCCGACAGTTGCTATGTTCGGAGTTGATGCTTTCCACGCCCTGCCGTTGATCTCACCGCCAATATCACACAATGTCTTGGTTTTCGGCATCTAGGGCGAATCATACACCGCGTCGGAAAAGGTGTGTGTGGAAAACCCTTCGTCGGCAGCGGGCGATACCGCATTGCGAGTGGTAGCCGAAGCGGCACAGTGGGTCTATTGGTCATGGCTCTTTACCCCTCTATGGGCCTTCAATGTACTTATACCGCTCGGGGAGCTCGACTATGCAACACCAAACCGCTCGGGGAACCACAAACTGCGACTGAATTTCCGCGCGCGTCATCGATTGGGAGGTATAACAGGGCCACGAGAACGCTTTTGGGGACTGTGTAGGAGTTTTGCGACACTTTCCAAATCTGAACGACTGCTTTCCGCGCAGCACGCGCATTGTTATACATATTCGTCCTCTTCCCCGATACGAACGCAACAGGTCGTATGAGCAGCGAACCAAAAGGCAGCACGCCAGGATCAATTAGCCCACACTGCAATCTGACTAGAGTCAACACTTACCCCCACGCCGAATTTACCATCCCACCATCGGACACACTTTCGCCATGCCAAAGTGCCCAAACTCACAACGCCGATGCCCCGGCATCGGCCAGCTTCAAGGCGAATCGCCCAAGCAACACTGCAACTGGAGATGAGAAAGCTCACCGACCTCATGATGAGGAATCTCGATCAACCTCTATCGCCAATGACGAAGTAACCTATCCTGAAGGCGGCCTAGGTGCCTGGTCTGTAGTTCTGGGATCGTTCCTTGGTCTCATCGCCTCGCTGGGCATGATGAACACTGTCGGCATCTACCATGCCTACATCGCCGAGCACTTTCTTGCGGATTACTCCGAGTCGACCGTCTCATGGATCTTCAGCATGTACGTCTTCCTGTCGTTCTTCTGCGGACTACAGATTGGACCCATCTTCGATGCCCATGGTCCGCGACTTCTGGTGCTGGCAGGTAGCATCCTGATCTGCCTGTCCAACTTCCTGCTCGGCTTGTGCACATTGTACTGGCATTTCTTTCTCGTCTTTGGCGTGCTCGGTGGTCTCGGTACATCCTTGATCTTCACGCCCGCTTTTGCAGCAGTCAGCCACTTCTTCCTGCAGAAGCGCGGCAACGCAACGGGTATTGCTGCCGCTGGAGGATCGCTGGGCGGAGTGATATTCCCGTTGGCTTTGGAGAAACTGCTACCGAATGTGGGCTTCCCATGGGCGACTCGCATTATTGGCTTTATCACGCTTTTCTGCTGCGTCGGCGCCTGCTTCCTCATCCGCTCTCGCCTACCACCCAAAGCTGGACAGTCAGTATGGCCAGACTTCCGGATCTTCAGCCAAAAGAGCTACTTTCTCCTCACAGTCGGCATCTTCATGATGGAATGGGCGCTCTTCATCCCGATCACGTACCTCACTACCTTCGCGATCAGCACCGGCGCCTTTAACCCGTCGTTCTCATACCAACTCATCGCCATCTTCAACGCAGGAAGTTGTCTCGGCCGCTGGGTGCCGGGTCTCCTAGCCGACAAGCTCGGGCGCTTTAACAGCATGATAGCTGCACTAGCAGTCTGCTCAGCTACATCACTGGTGTTCTGGCTCCCCGCATCACTCCTTACCCCCACCACTGAGGCCGAGGCGACAGCTATAAAAGCTCTCTCTATTGTTTACGCAGTCATCTTCGGTTTCGCATCTGGCTCGAATATTTCCCTCACGCCAGTTTGTGTAGGCCAGCTCTGCGATACGAATGTGTACGGGAGATACTACGCTACGTGCTATACTGTTGTCAGCTTCAGTACGCTCACGGGTATCCCTATCGCGGGGGCTATCATTCAGGCTACAGGCGGACACTACTGGGGTGTGGTCATCTGGACTGCAGCTTGCTATATAGTGGCATCGCTCTGCTTTGTGTGGAGTCGCGCACTCCAAGTTGGCTGGAAGTTGGGTGTGAAGTTTTGAGGCGTGGTGGTCGGCTGTGTAGATTTGCGGGGATGCCGCATGTCCATGGACTTGAAACTGCGCCCTTGGAGAGGCGATCCAATCGCCGTAAAAGGAGAATGGTGCAGATCGGAGGAAGAAGATACAGATTGCTGGAAGATGGCTTGATTTGCTTTTGCTTGCTGCGCTCTGGGACGCCACATTTTGTGTCCTCTTACACTCTTTTACTTGGTTTTCAGATGATCTTCTCAGCTGTAGCAAACGAAGAATCAAACATTCATTTTGCGACATGATCGGGCGTACTCAGCTCCCACTTTGATAAAGCTTCTTTTTCCGAGTTGCACTCAAGCTATGCGTTGAAGGCATGAAGTATGACGTTGGGTCTTGCGAACACGCCGTGGTAACGCAACACAGTTAGGTGTAACAACCTCGGAGAGCCTCGCGTCTCCATCCCCGTGGTACGGACATCCCCGTGATACGGAGTGGACGGACGATCTCCCGCTATTCACAGCGACAATAGTCTCCCGGCAACTCACGTGCATAAGCGCAATTGCAATTCGACTTTTCGTCCAATCTCCACTCAATATACGCCTCCGCTCTTGTAAATATCTTTGCGGAAACAATGTACCCGTAGTATTGCCGCCGTCCGCTTGGCCAGCGACGACGGTGCGCAATAGCGAGGCTACGGAGGGCAATTACCCCTGAGCCAATCCAAGCCACAAACACGTGGGTCGGCTAGCGAAACGCCGCAAGCATGATCGGGACTCGACTCCTCCCGAACTTTGAGCGCGAAAGGCTTGCATTCTCCATTGCTTTCATTGACTTTGCTTGTTAGCACGTCTCAGGTCGTGGTAATCGCTGTCACGCTGCATTGGCTTGTAACCTTCCAGAGCTGTACCTGCATCGCGCCCTCGCTTCTCTATACATAGTAGCGCTCTTCGCAATTGGCGGACCGTCGCGAGAAAGCCAAGCGAAAAGACAACTTTACATACAGCGCCTCCAGGATTTTTCCTGAGGCGATTGACACGAAGCGCGCTGCAAGGGATGCGCTTGGTGGTGATCGTCCTCGACGCACCGTTCCGCGAAGACGCGAGTCGTACGTGATCTGTTCGATCCGATTTAGGCAATCAGCGACCCGCTCAAGGACTGCAGTGGAGGCGCTATTAGGTTTGGAGCACGACAAGGCACCCGTTATTGGTAGTCCGACCATGGCTTCTAGCGGTAAGCAAGGCGAAATGGCACGACAACCGCGACGAGATTGTCTTGATTCGTGGGTGAGCCAGACCCTTTCAGCTCGTCTAATTTGGAAAAAGAAGGGGAATGGTGGGGAGCATACTTGTCAAGCTCCTGTCGCTCATGGTAGCTTTCTTTTGCCCCGCGGGTACTCGAAGGCTTTTCTCTACCCTGCATATTTTCTTTTGTCGCTACTGTTCGGTAACTTGGTAGTTCTTTATCAAGTGTGGATGTCTGGCCGCAGATGATGAAATCCAAATCTTGCAGTTGTCTTTCCGCCAGGTACTCAAGCGACATGGAGCCTCCAATTCCCCGCAATATTGACCTGGATCTGGATAGGGATACGACGAGACCGATGGCGTTGAAACGCAAGGGTTCGACATTGCAGACGTCTGTTGAGATCTTGAGATGCAAGTTTGGGAAGCCTGCAGGTTTACCAGAGGGCGACGGGACGTTTGAGCCATCGAAGGACTGGACCCCCATATACTATGCCGTCTTCCACCAACGGGAAGCCGCACTGTCACATTTTCTACGAGCTGGCGGATCGCCAGATGATGTTACTAGCTTGGGAATACCACCGCTGTGCATCGCTATCGCCAATGGACATGCCAGTATCGCGAGGATACTCCTGAATGCTGGTGCAAACGTCGATGCTGCGATGACGGTCGGTGGTGAGACAGCATTGCACTTGGCTGTCAAGAACGGTCGTAGTGATCTTGTCGAACTTCTTATCCCGTATGGACCCAATCTCGAGACCAAAACAAATCAATCCGGCGAGACACCTCTTCACTACGCCGCATCTAAATCCGGATCGCTAGCAACCGTCACGACGCTGCTCAAGCATGGTGCTAGTTATGAAGCACTCAACGTCCACAGTCAAACGCCAGCAGAGGCTGCTCTCAAATCCAATAACATCCAAGGCGCCGTGGCGATTATTAACGCCGCACATGGCAAGCGCAACAAACTTGAGAAAGAGAGGGAAATGCTGCTCAAGCATGTGCAGAAGACGCAAGGCCGTTTCTCGATGGGCAACGACCTCATCGCCGACATCTTCACCGCAGCCTGCGGTGCAGAATCCAACGTTCTTGTGGAAGCAATCAAGAGGAATGACGCCAGTTTGGTGGAGATGTTCCTAGAGAAGGGCTCGGATCCAGATCGAGAGGCAGCAAATGGTCTTCGACCCATCTTCGTGGCACTAGAATGCGCTGGAGCACCAGTGATTACTGCGCTTCTCAAACGTACCCCAGACCTTACCGCCCGTGATGGCAGGGGTCTTACTGTACTCCAAGCCACTTTCGAAAGCCCATTGGCGCAGGAAAAGGAGTCAATGTCCATCATCCTGGGTGCGCTGCTAGAGCAAGGCGCTGATGCTACTGTAACGTACCCAGATGGCAAGACACTGCTTCATCATGCCGTGTCTACACGTTTCAGCAACACCAAGATCGCAAAATTGCTCATCGATGCTGGCGCGGAGATCGATGCGCGAGACCAAGACGGCGATACACCTTTGCATCTTGCTACTCACAGTAGATCCTGCACAGAGTTGCTACTGAGGCACAAAGCGAACCCCAACCTAACCGATGCTGACGACCTCACGCCTTTGCTCAATGCTACTGCGAACGGCAAGAAGGACAAAGAGTCAGACCTGGAGTCTTTGGTCAAAGCATCCGACATACGCAGGACCAACGCGAACGGACAGACAGCTCTACATCTTGCCGCTATGAATGGCCTAGAGAAGACCGTGCAGTTATTACTCCGAGCTCGCGCAAATACCGCCATTGGCGACAAGGACAAGAACACGCCGCTTCTTCTTGCTGTGAAGCATCAGCAATGGTCTGTTGTACCACTTCTCACGATACCACCAAGCATCAATTCCTGGGATGAGGATGGTATGAGCCCTCTGCACCTAATTGCTCAAAGCACACCTAAAGCGCCAGCAACCTGGAAAGACATTGCTGCCATTGTTGGCCCATTCTGTGATCGTGGTGTCAGCAGGACTACGCGCGAGCGATCGGGTGCCACGCCGCTCATTCTTGCGATCAAGGCGCTTCCAGAGGACGGCCTGCCCGTGGTTGAAGCTCTCTTGGTACAGAAGCAGGACCGAAAAGCGAGTCGGAATTGCGTCAACCACGAGGATCACAAGAATCAAGACGCATTGTTCTACGCCGTGACGATGGGCAAGCCTGTCTTCGTGAATGCGCTGCTTAAGCATGGCGCTACTTCCGACTTCCAGGATTGGGTACCCGGAGCCAGCCAGTTGCAGCCTACTGTTGAGGCTGACAAGCAGATCCTGAAGCTCTTTGCAGAGTACGAGTGGACCAAGCGCGCAGGAGTACTGCGCAGACGGCCAAGCAACCCTGTAGCGGAGGTCTCGGCTTTCTCTACTACGTTACCTGTCAAGGATCTCGAACACATGATCGCAATGGGCCTAGACGTTAATACCTTACCGAGATCGGCTTTGGGCGTGTCGTTACTGTGGGCTCTCCTCCGACACATTACACTTACACCATCGATGCCAGAGGACTACGTGCTAGAAACTCTATGTGTTGTTCTCAACGCGGGTGCTAATCCGAATGCGTGCATACCACGGAGCTCAACATCGGCACAGTCAGCATCGACTTCGAAGCAGAGTACAGTTTTGACCCAGCATCCTCTCACATTCCTGCTTGAACAGTACCCTGAAATCACTTTGGACGTGATAAGCCTGTTGCTCGCGAAGGGCGCACAATTGACAGTCGCGTCCGCATTTTCCAACGGTCGGTTGCCGTTGCACTCAGCAGTCAAGGCGAATCGCTTCGACGTGGTACAAGAGTTCTTGCTCCATGGAGCTGAGGTGAACAGCGTTGACCTGGATGGAAGAACACCACTTTACATGGCTGCTGAGCGCGGAGATTGGGAAATCCTCAACTCATTGCTTCGTCACGGCGCTAAGATTGACATATCTGACGTGGAGCAGAACAGCCCTCTGCATGCGGCAGCGGCTGGCGGAAGTGACAAGATCATTGCCTCTCTGCTGTATGAAGGCGCCAAAACGAACGTAAAGAACGCGAGAGACTTGACACCGGTCTCCTGCGTGGCCGAAGATCTCCCTGAGGGAGAGAAGAGCTTGATAGTAGACATGCTCAAAGCCGCGGAAGAGAAGGAACAGGCAGCTGAAGAAGAACAACTAAAACAAGCCGCTGCCATTGCAGCATACGAAGCGAAGATGCAGCAATTGAAGGAGGAAGAAGCAAAAGCAAAGTTGCACCGAGAGCTAGAAGCAGAAGCTCGCATCCTGAAAGCCAACGAAGAAGCTTCCGCAAAACCGCTACGCGAACAACCTACACTACCAGCCCCAATGCCCACATCACCGCCACTCCCTACCGCCCGAAAACCGTCTTTCCTATCTCGAAAAGCCTCGTCTCTCTTCAACAAATCCAGATCTGCACCTCCCCCTCTCGACAACCTACCAAAGCCAAGACACGCTTCTCTCTTCCGTCTCCGCATCAACACGCCACCCCCCTCGAAGCAACAGCAAAGTAACAACCTCGAACCGCCCGTCCGACCCATCGCCATTCCCTCCCCTCATATCCTCGCTAGCCCCGACTTCTTCAGCACAGAGTTCAACAATATGATGGATCCACGACCCGTCGTCGCACTACCAGCTACGATCCAGCGCCGCACGACTGCGGCACGCGTGGACAGCGGGCTGAGTGAGAGACGAAGTAGTATAATGGGCATGTTGGATCTAGAAAAGGTCAATGAGAAGTTGAGCAGTCCGGAGCTGAGGGCGAGGGAAATTGCGGGCAAGAGGGAGAGTAGTGGGGAGGAGCTGGCAGATTGGTTGGCTTTGACGAGGATGATGGATGGGTTGTGATGATCTTGATGTTGGTGACACGCGCGTGGTGATGCTATTTTCTTGTGTATACCAGCTTCGGTTGTTGTCCGTTCTCCGGTTTCGGTCTTGAGCACACTCTTTGGATATCTCTTTTTGTTGTATTTCCCTGTTTCCTTTGCGGCATAGCATATGTTGGAGCGTCTTTCGGTTTTCATTTTGATGCTGTACGATATTAGGATGTATATGCTAATACCCGGCATTCTATTACATAATGCAAGCAGAGTTGCTATCAGTCAATCAGTCAGTTGTCAGTTCATCTTTGCGGTTCAAACTGTCAGTCTGGAGGTAGTGAACTGACCTGATTGACTGCCAAGACATTTTTTAGAATCGCGAACTGAGACT